>NW_025533506.1:937500-1055000 GCF_020615455.1 Coregonus clupeaformis | reverse complement strand
TAACCCCACGCTGCATTAAAGACCCCATCATCTGGGTTAACCCCCACGCTGCATTAAATACCCCATCATCTGGGTTAACCCCCCACGCTGCATTAAAGACCCCATCATCTGGGTTAACCCCCACGCTGCATTAAATACCCCATCATCTGGGTTAACCCCCACGCTGCATTAAAGACCCCATCATCTGGGTTAACCCCACGCTGCATTAAAGACCCCATCATCTGGGTTAACCCCCCACGCTGCATTAAAGACCCCATCATCTGGGTTAACCCCCACGCTGCATTAAAGACCCCATCATCTGGGTTAACCCCCCACGCTGCATTAAATACCCCATCATCTGGGTTAACCCCCACGCTGCATTAAAGACCCCATCATCTGGGTTAACCTCACGCTGCATTAAATACCCCATCATCTGGGTTAACCCCCCACGCTGCATTAAAGACCCCATCATCTGGGTTAACCCCCACGCTGCATTAAAGACCCCATCATCTGGGTTAACCCCCCACGCTGCATTAAATACCCCATCATCTGGGTTAACCCCCACGCTGCATTAAATACCCCATCACTGAGTATTCTTCCACCCTGCACTGAGACTCTCTGCTAATCTGCAAATGCACTGCTTATTCAAGGACACAATGTCTCAGCACAATCTTCGTTGATCCGCTTACCGAACATGATTTACAAGTTGAGCTATGAACTTGCCGAGGTATCTAAATGATCTTAATGTCCACTGCTAATCTGGAAGGTCTCAGTCCATTGACAGATCAGCAGTTTGAGTACAGAGTGGGGGACCAACACATTCCCACATTTCAGGGGACCAACACATTCCCACATTTCAGGGGACCAACACATTCCCACATTTCAGGGGACCAACACATTCCCACATTTCAGGGGACCAACACATTCCCACATTTCAGGGGACCAACACATTCCCACATTCTCAGGGGACCAACACATTCCCACATTTCAGGGGACCAACACATTCCCACATTTCAGGGGACCAACACATTCCCACATTTCAGGGGACCAACACATTCCCCACATTTCAGGGGACCAACACATTCCCACATTTCAGGGGACCAACACATTCCCACATTTCAGGGGACCAACACATTCCCACATTTCAGGGGACCAACACATTCCCACATTTCAGGGGACCAACACATTCCTACATTTCAGGGGACCTGTGACACTCTGGCTCCAGGGACTCTGATTTATGGAGCCAGGGTTGTTCATTTTCATTTGGGTGTATTTCTATGTTGGGGATTCTAGTTGTTCATTTCTATGTTGGGTGATTGTGTTTGATTAGTCATATGACTCCCAATCGGAGGTAACGAGTGTCAGCTGTTCGGCTCGTTATCTCTGATTGGGAGCCATATTTAAACTGTGTGGTTTCTCCTTGGTTTGTGGGTTTTTGTTCCATGTTACAGTCATTTGTCACTGTGGACTTCACTATCGTCATTCGTTTATTTGTTTTTGTGGTTGCTTTGATTAAATAAAGTCATCATGTTCACTCAACGCGCTGCGTATTGGTCCGCTTCCTCAGACGATCGTGACAGAAAAACCCACCATAGAAGGACCAAGCAGCGTGTCCAGGAGCAAGACAGCTGGACATGGGAGGAAGCGCCTGGTAAGGAGATCGAGAGGCTGGCGATGGCCCAGGTGGGCAAATCGTGGTCCTGGGAGGACATGCTCGGGGGCAAGGGACCTTGGGGGAAGATCAAGGCCCTGGCGAGAGAGGAGCAACGGCGTCAGCAGGGCCATAAGGACGAGAGGCAACCCCAAAAAGTTTTTGGGGGGCACATGGCTTGGCGCTGGGCAGCAGGAGGCTGCCACAGGGAGACGTGGAGAGAAGGCTATCGGATTACGGGAGCCATTGGCGAAGTAGAGGAAGGGAAGTTGTTGCGGCACGGCGTGAGAGACTGATGTGTGTTACCAGTCCGGTCCGGCCCGTTCCTGATCCCCAGTTAAAGCCAGTGGTGTGTGTTCCCAGTACGGACCGGCCTGTTCCTACTCCACGCATCAAGCCCACGGTGTGCGTCGCCAGCCCAGCCCGGCCTGTTCCTGCTCCACGCACAGAACCTACGGTGTGCGTCGCCAGCCCAGCCCGGCCTGTTCCTGCTCCACGCACCAAGGATACGGTGTGCGTCGACAGCCCTGCCCGGCCTGTTCCTGCTCCACGCACCAAGGATACGGTGTGCGTCGACAGCCCTGCCCGGCCTGTTCCTGCTCCACGCACCAAGGATACGGTGTGCGTCGACAGCCCTGCCCGGCCTGTTCCTGCTCCACGCACCAAGCCCACGGTGTGCGTCGCCAGCCCAGCCCGGCCTGTTCCTGCTCCACGCACAGAACCTACGGTGTGCGTCGCCAGCCCAGCCCGGCCTGTTCCTGCTCCACGCACAGAACCTACGGGGTGCGTCGCCAGCCCAGTCCGGCCTGTTCCTTCTCCCCGCACTAGCCCTGAGATGCGTGTCCTCGGCCCGGTACCTCCAGTTCCGGCACTACGCGCCAGGCCTAAGTGCGCCTCAGACGGCCAGAGTCTGCCGTCTGCCCAACGGCGCTTGAACTGCCCGTCTGCCCTATGGCGTCTGAACTGCCCGTCTGCCCAACGGCGCCTGAACTGCCCCGTCTGCCCAACGGCGCCTGAACTGCCCGTCTGCCCAACGGGCGCCTGAACTGCCCGTCTGCCCAACGGGCGCTTGAACTGCCCGTCTGCCCAACGGCGCTAAAGCCGCCCGTCTGTACTGAACCTGCAAAGCCGCCCGTCTGCCATGAGCCTTCAGAGCCGTCCGCCAGACCGGGAGCCGCTAGAGCCTTCCGCCAGACAGGAGCCGCTAGAGCCTTCCGCCGGACAGGATCAGCCAGAGCCTTCCGCCAGACAGGATCAGCCAGAGCCTTCCGCCAGACAGGATCAGCCAGAGCCTTCCGCCAGACAGGATCAGCCAGAGCCTTCCGCCAGACAGGATCAGCCAGAGCCTTCCAGCCAGACAGGATCAGCCAGATCCGTCAGCCAGCCATGAGCAGCCAGATCCGTCAGCCAGCCACGAGCAGCCAGGTCCGTCAGCCAGCCACGAGCAGCCAGATCCGTCAGCCAGCCATGAGCAGCCAGATCCGTCAGCCAGCCATGAGCCGTCCAGCCAGGATCCGCCAGAGCCGTCCAGCCAGGATCCGCCAGAGCCGTCCAGCAAGGATCCGCCAGAGCCGTCCAGCCAGGATCCGCCAGAGCCAGCCAGCCAGGATCCGCCATTCAGTCCGGTGCTGCCCCTTAGTCCGGTGCTGCCCCTTAGCCCGGTGCTGCCCCTTAGCCCGGTGCTGCCCCTTAGTCCGGTGCTGCCCCTGAGTCCGGTGATGCCTCTTAGTCCAGTGCTGCCCCTTAATCCTGTGGGGTTTAGTTGGGGGTGGTTATTTGGGGAGGCTACGTAAGCGGGTAGTGACTATGGTGGGGTGGGGACCACGACCAGTGCCAGAGCCGCCACCATGGACAGACGCCCACCCAGACCCTCCCCTAGACTGTATGCTGGTGCGCCCGGAGTTCGCACCTTTAGGGGGGTACTGGACACTCTGGCTCCAGGGACTCTGATTTATGGAGCCAGGGTTGTTCATTTTCATTTGGGTGTATTTCTATGTTGGGGATTCTAGTTGTTCATTTCTATGTTGGGTGATTGTGTTTGATTAGTCATATGACTCCCAATCGGAGGTAACGAGTGTCAGCTGTTCGGCTCGTTATCTCTGATTGGGAGCCATATTTAAACTGTGTGGTTTCTCCTTGGTTTGTGGGTTTTTGTTCCATGTTACAGTCATTTGTCACGGTGGACTTCACTATCGTCATTCGTTTATTTGTTTTCGTGGTTGCTTTGATTAAATAAAGTCATCATGTTCACTCAACGCGCTGCGTATTGGTCCGCTTCCTCAGACGATCGTGACAGGACCAACACATTCCCACATTTCAGGGGACCAACACATTCCCACATTTCAGGGGACCAACACATTCCCACATTTCAGGGGACCAACACATTCCCACATTTCAGGGGACCAACACATTCCCACATTTCAGGGGACCAACACATTCCCACATTTCAGGGGACCAACACATTCCCACATTTCAGATCTAATTTATCTAAATGAATTAGCATTACATTTCAACACCACCCTGTTGCGAATGTTTCTCTCAGGAAGTGAGAATAGGAAGTGTTTTTCCTTGGTGTCTGACAGTCAGCTGATTGGTGAATAGAGTTAACAGACAGACAGCAGGCAGGTGTTGTCATTTAAAATTATACTTTTTTCAACTCACTGTCTGCTGATTGGACATTATGAACTGAGTATTATGAACTTGGTTAAAATGATAGCTGCACCCTGTCGGAAATGTTTCTCTTGGGAAGTGTTTTTTCTGGTGGTCCTACAGGGTGTGACAACGGTCAGATAGATAGATAGACAGACAGACAGGCAGACAGAAAGACAGACAGACAGACAGGCAGACAGACAGACAGACAGACAGGCAGGCAGACAGAAAGACAGACAGACAGACAGACAGACAGGCAGGCAGGCAGACAGACAGACAGACAGACAGGTGTGGTCTCTGTCATCAATGAGCTGTCATTGGGTGGGGGACAGACACATTGTGATGAGGTGATTTGAAGAAGTCAGGCGCAGGAGGGTAAATCACAGAATACAGAGTTTATTCCGGAGTACAGAGTTACGCTGAATAGCGTCAAACAGTCCAGTGCGCAAAACAGGCGCACTGGAACAAAACAGGCACACTGAGAAAATATATCCCGGCAATACAAAATACACGAGCTCAACCAAGCTACTCTCCTCACAATAAACAATCACCCACAAGGACAAGGGGGGCAGAGGGAACACTTATACAAGTACTAATGAGGGGATAAACAAGACAAAACAAATGGAATGATGAGATGAGGAGCGGCAGTGGCTAGAAGGCCGGTGACGACGAACGCTGAAGCCTGAACAAGGAGAGGAGGCAGCTTCGGAGGAAGTCGTGACAGATTCCGGGTCGAGAGCCAGAGGAGGGGGACGTGTGTGCCCAGTAGATCAGACGGTCACGGATAAGAGCAGGCACGTACTGCAGCCCAGCTGGACACTGAGGTGGAGATGGATCTGTGCGTAACGCCTGCTCTATATCCGCGTCCATCGCCCATACTACCGGCGCCACAATGCCGGGAGTATGGGGGTGTTGTCTCTGGGCCTCTCCTCTGTGTCGTACAGCCGTGACAGTGCATCTGCCTTCACGTTCTTCGTACCTGGGATGTAAGATAGAATGAAATCAAACCGGGTGAAGAATAGGGCCCACCTGGCCTGGCGAGGATTCAGCCTCCTCGCTGCCCAAATGTACTCCAGGTTACGGTGGTCCGTCCAGACGAGGAAAAGGTGTTTCACCCCTTCGAGCCAGTGCCTCCACATGTAGACCAATACACCGTGACCAAGCATGTCCCGAAACACCTCGTTCACAAAGGACTGGAAGACGGATGGAGCATTCATCAAACCGTAGGGCATCACCAGGTATTCATAAAGCCCCGTGGTTGTGCTGAATGCTGTCTTCCACTCATCCCCCTCTCGGACACGCACCAGGTTGTACGCACTCCTGAGATCTAATTTGGTGAAGAAGCGCGCCCCATGCATTGACTCGATCACCGAAGGAATGAGGGGTAGAGGATAACTATAACGTATTGTCCCCTTGTTCAGTGCTCGATAATCAATGCAAGGGCGCGGACCGCCGTCTTTCTTCTTCACAAAAAATTAACTTGAGGAGGTGGGCGAAGTGGAGGGACGTATGAACCCCTGCCGCAGGGACTCAGAGACGTATGTCTCCATAGCCTCCGTCTCAGCCTACGACAGGGGATACACATGACTCCTGGGAGGCACAGCGTCTACCTGGAGGTTTATCGTGCAATCCCCCGCCCGATGAGGTGGTAACTTGGTCGCCTGCGTTTTGGAAAACGCGTGCGCCAAATCGAGGTATTCGGGGGGAATGCGCACAGTGGAGGTACTGTCTGGACTTCCCACCGTGGTTGCACCAACGGAAACACCGAGACACCTACCCTGACACTCTCGCGACCACTCCGTGAGAACCCTCTGCGGCCATGAAAAGGTGGGGCTGTGGAGTGCTAACCAAGGAATACCTAATACAACATGGAAAGCAGGAGACTCGATAATAAAAACGACATCGTGCCATGAAATGTACCCTCGCGCCACCAGAGTGACACTGGCGCTGTCGTCCTCCGCTCTCCCGGACCCAGCTCCATCAGCTCGTGATCCGAGTCGGGCGGGGTTGGAACGGGCAGACCCCCTCCAGGACGTCCTCTGGCCGCCAGCAGGTTGTCCAACCGGATGGCCGTGTCCACCAGTTGCGTGAAGGACAACATGGTGTCCCGGCAGCCTAGCTCCCTTCGGACGTCCTTCCGCAGATGACACCGAAAGTGGTCGATGAGGGCCCGCTCGTTCCACCCGGACCCAGCTGCTAGAGTCTGGAACTCCAGGAAGTCCTGCGCAGTCCTCGTCCCCTGCCTCAGGTGGACCAGCCGCTCGCCCGCCTCTCGACCTGGAGAAACCGATCCATCGCTTCTCCCCAGCTGGATAGCATCGTCGAATGCTCCTGGACCTGTGCCACGACACCAGGCATGTGCTCCTCTCCCGCTGACTCCATAGCGGGTGGGTGATTCTGTGATGGGTGATTTGAAGGAGTCAGGCGCAGGAGGGTAAATCACAGAATACAGAGTTTATTCCGTAGTACAGAGTTACACTGGATAGCGTCAAACAGTCCAGTGCGCAAAACAAGCACACTGGAACAAAACAGGCACACAGGGAAAATATACCCCGGCAATACAAAATACACGTAGCTCAACCAAGCTACTCTCATCACATTAAACAATCACCCACAAAGACAAGGGGGGCAGAGGGAACACTTATACAGGTACTGATGAGGGGAATATGAACCAGGTTTGTGTAATAAACAAGACAAAACAAATGGAATGATGAGATGAGGAGCGGCAGTGGCTAGAAGGCCGGGGACGACGAACGCCGAAGCCCGAACAAGGAGAGGAGGCAGCTTCGGAGGAAGTCGTGACACATATTTCATACCAAATCCATCTAAATATGAATCAGATGTAATTAATTAATTAATTAACAGGATGGTCCAGCCACCCACAGACCTTCATACAACCACAATCATTTCCTCCATTCACTATAAATATTAGACCGCAAATTACAGAGCATAAATATGAACTCATTGCCATGACAAAGCTGGGTATTATTCCAGCTAGAATAATGAGAAAGTACTGTATGTAAAATGTGAAGACAAAAATGTAAAACAAAGTTATTTTTGTCCTCTGAAGAGATGTGAGGGTGTTAGATGGGCCAATAAAACTAAATCTATAATCATTTTTTACAAAGAACACAGACACGGACATACAACAGATACAATGTACTCTTATAGAGCTCCATTTTTATGGAATGGTCTGCCTATCCATGTGAGAGACGCAGACTCGGTCTCCACCTTTCAGTCTTTACTGAAGACTAATCTCTTCAGTAGGTCCTATGATTGAGTGTAGTCTGGCCCAGGGGTGTGAAGGTGAACGGCAAAGCACTGGAGCGACAAACCACCCTTGCTGTCTCTGCCTGGCCGGCTCCACTCTCTCCACTGGGATTCTCTGCCTCTGACCCTATTATGGGGGCTGAGTCACTGGCTTACTGGTGCTCTTCCATGGCGTCCCTTGGAGGGGTCTGTCACTTGAGTGGGTTGAGTCACTGACGTGATCTTCCTGTCCGGTTTGTCGCCCCATCGGGCTCGTGCAGTGAAGGAGATCTTCGTGGGCTATACTCAGCCTTGTCTCAGGGTAGTAGGTTGGTGGTCTGTTGATATCCCTCTGGTGGTGTGGGGGCTGTGCTTTGGCAAAGTGGGTGGGGTTATATCCTGCCTGGTTGGCCCTGTTCGGGGGTATCGTCTGACGGGGCCACAGTGTCTCCCGGCCCCCCCTGTCTCAGCCTCCAGTATCTATGCTGCAATAGTCTATGTGCCAGGGGACTAGGGTCAGTCTGTTTTATCTGGTGTTATTCTCCTGTCTTATCCGGTGTCCTGTGTGAATTTAAGTATGCTCCCTCTAATTCTCTCTCTCTCCCTCCCATCCCGGAGGACCTGAGCCCTAGGACCATGTCTCAGGACTACCTGGCCTGATGACTCCTGGCTGTCCCCAGTCCACCTGGTCGTGCTGCTGCTCCAGTTTCAACTCTTCTGCCTGCGGCTATGAAACCCTGACCTGTTCACCGGACGTGCTACCTTGTCCCAGACCTGCAGTTTTCAACTCTCTACCGCACCTGCTATTTCAACCTCTAAATGCCCGGCTATGAAAAGCCAAGTGACATTTACTCCTGATGTACTGACTTGTTGCAACCTCTACAACCACTGTGATTATTATTTGACCCTGCTGGTCATCTAAGGAACGTTTGAACATCTTGAAGAACGATCTGGCCTTAATGGCCATGTACTCTTATAATCTCCACCCGGAACAGCCAGAAGAGGACTGGCCTCCCCTCAGAGCCTGGTTCCTCTCTAGGTTTCTTCCTAGGTTTCTGCATTTCTAGGGAGTTTCTCCTAGCCACCATGCTTCTACATCTGCATTGCTTGCTGTTTGGGGTTTTAGGCTGGGTATCTGTATAGCACTTTGTGACATCTGCTGATGTAAAAAGGGCTTAATAAATACAATTTGATTGATTGATTGATTGATGACAAAATCCATAAGAAGGCAAACATTGATCTGATGGTGTTGATTCAAAACTAAAAGAAACACTAGTATGTTTCGAATAAGGCGATGTATTTGAATATTTAGTCTTTAAATTAATTGGTTCCTAAAAAGCAGAGGCAGACAGGGGGCATTTCTGAGACCATACTGAGACCATACTGAGACCATACTGAGACCATACTGAGACCATGCTGAGACCAAACTGAGACCATACAGAGACCATACTGAGACCATACTGAGACCATGCTGAGACCATACTGAGACCATGCTGAGACCATACTGAGACCATACTGAGACCATACTGAGACTATACTGAGACCATACTGAGACCATACTGAGACTATACTGAGACCATACTGAGACCATACTGAGACCATGCTGAGACCATACTGAGAACGAGACCATACTGAGACCATACTGAGAACAAGACCATACTGAGACCATACTGAGAACGAGACCATACTGAGACCATACTGAGACCATACAGAGACCATACTGAGACCATAGAGACACCATACAGAGACCATACTGAGACCATACTGAGACCATACAGAGAACGAGACCATACTGAGACCATACTGAGAACAAGACCATACTGAGACCATACTGAGAACGAGACCATACTGAGACCATACTGAGACCATACAGAGACCATACTGAGACCATAGAGACACCATACAGAGACCATACTGAGACCATACTGAGACCATGCTGAGACCATACTGAGACCATACTGAAACCATACTGAGACCATACTGAGACCATACTGAGACCATGCTGAGACCATACTGAGACCATACTGAGACCATACTGAGACCATACTGAGACCATGCTGAGACCATACTGAGACCATACTGAGAACGAGACCATACTGAGACCATACAGAGAACGAGACCATACTGAGACTATACTGAGAACAAGACCATACTGAGACCATACTGAGAACGAGACCATACTGAGACCATACTGAGACCATACAGAGACCATACTGAGACCATACTGAGACCATACTGAGACCATACAGAGACCATACTGAGACCATGCTGAGACCATACAGAGACCATACTGAGACCATACAGAGACCATACAGAGACCATACTGAGACCATACTGAGACCATACTGAGACCATGCTGAGACCATACTGAGACCATACTGAGACCATGCTGAGACCATACTGAGACCATACTGAGACCATACTGAGACCATACTGAGACCATACAGAGAACGAGACCATACTGAGACCATACTGAGAACGAGACCATACTGAGACCATAGTGAGACCATACTGAGACCATGCTGAGACCATACTGAGACCATACTGAGACCATACAGAGACCATACTGAGACCATACTGAGACCATGCTGAGACCATACAGAGAACGAGACCATACTGAGACCATACTGAGAACGAGACCATACTGAGACCATACTGAGACCATACTGAGACCATGCTGAGACCATACTGAGACCATACTGAGACCATACAGAGACCATACTGAGACCATACTGAGACCATGCTGAGACCATACAGAGACCATACAGAGACCATACTGAGACCATACTGAGACCATACTGAGACCATACTGAGACCATACTGAGACCATGCTGAGACCATACTGAGACCATACTGAGACCATACTGAGACCATACTGAGACCATACTGAGACCGAGACCATACTGAGACCGAGACCATACTGAGACCATACTGAGACCATACTGAGATTGAGACCATACTGAGACCATACTGAGACCATACAGAGACCATACTGAGACCATACTGAGACCATACTGAGACCATACTGAGACCATGCTGAGACCATACTGAGACCATACTGAGACCATGCTGAGACCATACTGAGACCATACTGAGATTGAGACCATACTGAGACCATACTGAGACCATACTGAGACCATGCTGAGACCATACTGAGACCATACTGAGAACGAGACCATACTGAGACCATACAGAGAACGAGACCATACTGAGACCATACTGAGAACAAGACCATACTGAGACCATACTGAGAACGAGACCATACTGAGACCATACTGAGATCATACTGAGACCATACAGAGACCATACTGAGACCATAGAGAGACCATACAGAGACCATACTGAGACCATACTGAGACCATACTGAGACCATGCTGAGACCATACTGAGACCATAATGAGACCATACTGAGACCATACTGAGACCATGCTGAGACCATACTGAGACCATACTGAGACCATACTGAGACCATGCTGAGACCATACTGAGACCATGCTGAGACGATACAGAGACCATACTGAGACCATACTGAGACCATGCTGAGACCATACAGAGACCATACTGAGACCATACTGAGACCATGCTGAGACCATACTGAGAACGAGACCATACTGAGACCATAGAGAGAACGAGACCATACTGAGACTATACTGAGAACAAGACCATACTGAGATCATACTGAGAACGAGACCATACTGAGACCATACAGAGACCATACTGAGACCATACTGAGACCATACTGAGACCATACAGAGACCATACTGAGACCATGCTGAGACCATACAGAGACCATACTGAGACCATACAGAGAACATACAGAGACCATACTGAGACCATACTGAGACCATACTGAGACCATGCTGAGACCATACTGAGACCATACTGAGACCATGCTGAGACCATACTGAGACCATACTGAGACCATACTGAGACCATACAGAGAACGAGACCATACTGAGACCATACTGAGAACGAGACCATACTGAGACCATACTGAGACCATACTGAGACCATGCTGAGACCATACTGAGACCATACTGAGACCATACAGAGACCATACTGAGACCATACTGAGACCATACTGAGACCATGCTGAGACCATACAGAGACCATACAGAGACCATACTGAGACCATACTGAGTCCATACTGAGACCGAGACCATACTGAGACCATACTGAGACCATGCTGAGACCATGCTGAGACCATACTGAGACCATACTGAGACCATACTGAGACCGAGACCATACTGAGACCGAGACCATACTGAGACCATACTGAGACCATACTGAGATTGAGACCATACTGAGACCATACTGAGACCATACAGAGACCATACTGAGACCATACTGAGACCATACTGAGACCATGCTGAGACCATACTGAGACCATACTGAGACCATGCTGAGACCATACTGAGACCATACTGAGATTGAGACCATACTGAGACCATACTGAGACCATACTGAGAACGAGACCATACTGAGACCATACTGAGACCATACTGAGACCATACTGAGACCATACTGAGATTGAGACCATACTGAGACCATACTGAGAGCTCTGTCAGGGACCAGGGTTTAATGGTAGTTCTCAGCTCTGTGAGGGACTAGAGGTCACTGCAGGGTCAGATACTGGATTATGGATCTGCTTTCCTCCAAGAGCCATTTGTATTTGATAACGTTATCATACTGGCAACTGGTGTGACTGTCTGTCTGTCCACCAGGCTGGTGAGGAGCACCGGTTTGACTGTCTGTCTGTCCACCAGGCTGGTGAGGAGCACCGGTTTGACTGTCTGTCTGTCCACCAGGCTGGTGAGGAGCACCGGTTTGACTGACTGTCTGTCCACCAGGCTGGTGAGGAGCACCGGTTTGACTGTCTAGAATAGACCCTAGAATAGTATAGACCCTAGAATTTTATATAACATTATACTATAGTCTGACTACAGACAGAGAGAGACCCTCTCAAATCAATCAAAAACAGTTATACAAATAATCAATTTAAAAAACAAAAACAAGAAATCAAGATATGTCCAATTAACAACCCAAATAGCACTGTAACAGTAATCCAAATGCAATCTATACGTATCTACAACAGATTAATTTACACAAGATATATAAAAAATGATATGTACAGCAGTAAATACAGTATATTAGAGTGATCGATGAAGAATCGAAGAATCCAGAAAAAACATATACTTAAAAACTGGAAATCAACCAATCCTCCGTCGTTAACACAATAGAAAGTTCTAAATGTTGAAAGTGTGTGGGGCGACGGAGAGAAACGAAATGGTGCAGTTTGAGGCCATGTGGTGGAGACTGGAGGGGGGGGAAGGGGACGCCCAGTCAGGCCATGTGGTGGGGACTGGAGGTGGGGGAAGGGGACGCCCAGTCAGGCCATGTGGTGGGGAGGGGGAAGGGACGCCCAGTCAGGCCATGTGGTGGAGACTGGAGGTGGGGGAAGGGACGCCCAGTCAGGCCATGTGGTGGAGACTGGAGGTGGGGGAAGGGACGCCCAGTCAGGCCATGTGGTGGGGAGGTGGGGAAGGGGACGCCCAGTCAGGCCATGTGGTGGGGAGGTGGGGAAGGGGCGCCCAGTCAGGCCATGTGTGGAGACTGGAGGGGGGAAGGGGACGCCCAGTCAGGCCATGTGGTGGGGAGGTGGGGGAAGGGGCGCCCAGTCAGGCCATGTGGTGGGGAGGTGGGGGAAGGGACGCCCAGTCAGGCCATGTGGTGGAGACTGGAGGTGGGGAAGGGGACGCCCAGTCAGGCCATGTGGTGGAGACTGGAGGTGGGGGAAGGGGACGCCCAGTCAGGCCATGTGGTGGAGACTGGAGGTGGGGGAAGGGGACGCCCAGTCAGGCCATGTGGTGGAGACTGGAGGTGGGGGAAGGGGACGCCCAGTCAGGCCATGTGGTGGGGAGGTGGGGAAGGGGACGCCCAGTCAGGCCATGTGGTGGAGACTGGAGGTGGGGGAAGGGGACGCCCAGTCAGGCCATGTGGTGGAGACTGGAGGGGGGAAGGGCGCCCAGTCAGGCCATGTGGTGGGGAGGTGGGGAAGGGGACGCCCAGTCAGGCCATGTGGTGGAGACTGGAGGTGGGGGGAAGGGGCGCCCAGTCAGGCCATGTGGTGGGGAGGTGGGGAAGGGGACGCCCAGTCAGGCCATGTGGTGGGGAGGTGGGGAAGGGACGCCCAGTCAGGCCATGTGGTGGGGAGGTGGGGAAGGGGACGCTCAGTCAGGCCATGTGGTGGAGACTGGAGGGGAAGGGGACGCCCAGTCAGGCCATGTGGTGGGGAGGTGGGGGAAGGGGGCGCCCAGTCAGGCCATGTGGTGGAGACTGGAGGTGGGGGAAGGGGCGCCCAGTCAGGCCATGTGGTGGAGACTGGAGGTGGGGAAGGGGGCGCCCAGTCAGGCCATGTGGTGGAGACTGGAGGGGGAAGGGGACGCCCAGTCAGGCCATGTGGTGGAGACTGGAGGTGGGGAAGGGGACGCCCAGTCAGGCCATGTGGTGGGGACTGGAGGTGGGGGAAGGGACGCCCAGTCAGGCCATGTGGTGGGGAGGTGGGGAAGGGGCGCCCAGTCAGGCCATGTGGTGGAGACTGGAGGTGGGGAAGGGGACGCCCCAGTCAGGCCATGTGGTGGGGACTGGAGGTGGGGGAAGGGGCGCCCAGTCAGGCCATGTGGTGGGGAGGTGGGGGGAAGGGGCGCCCAGTCAGGCCATGTGGTGGGGAGGTGGGGGAAGGGACGCCCAGTCAGGCCATGTGGTGGGGAGGTGGGGGAAGGGACGCCCAGTCAGGCCATGTGGTGGAGACTGGAGGTGGGGAAGGGGACGCCCAGTCAGGCCATGTGGTGGAGACTGGAGGTGGGGGAAGGGGCGCCCAGTCAGGCCATGTGGTGGGGAGGTGGGGGAAGGGACGCCCAGTCAGGCCATGTGGTGGGGAGGTGGGGAAGGGGCGCCCAGTCAGGCCATGTGGTGGGGAGGTGGGGGAAGGGGACGCCCAGTCAGGCCATGTGGTGGAGACTGGAGGGGGGAAGGGGACGCCCAGTCAGGCCATGTGGTGGAGACTGGAGGTGGGGGAAGGGGACGCCCAGTCAGGCCATGTGGTGGGGAGGTGGGGAAGGGACGCCCAGTCAGGCCATGTGGTGGGGAGGTGGGGAAGGGACGCCCAGTCAGGCCATGTGGCGGGGAGGTGGGGGAAGGACGCCCAGTCAGGCCATGTGGTGGAGACTGGAGGTGGGGAAGGGGCGCCCAGTCAGGCCATGTGGTGGAGACTGGAGGGGAAGGGACGCCCAGTCAGGCCATGTGGTGGAGACTGGAGGTGGGGGAAAGGGACGCCCAGTCAGGCCATGTGGTGGGGAGGTGGGGGAAGGGACGCCCAGTCAGGCCATGTGGTGGGGAGGTGGGGAAGGGGCGCCCAGTCAGGCCATGTGGTGGAGACTGGAGGTGGGGAAGGGGACGCCCAGTCAGGCCATGTGGTGGAGACTGGAGGTGGGGGAAGGGGACGCCCAGTCAGGCCATGTGGTGGGGAGGTGGGGGAAGGGGCGCCCAGTCAGGCCATGTGGTGGGGAGGTGGGGAAGGGGGCGCCCAGTCAGGCCTTGTGGTGGAGACTGGAGGTGGGGGAAGGGGACGCCCAGTCAGGCCATGTGGTGGAGACTGGAGGTGGGGAAGGGGCGCCCAGTCAGGCCATGTGGTGGGGAGGTGGGGGAAGGGACGCCCAGTCAGGCCATGTGGTGGAGACTGGAGGTGGGGAAGGGGACGCCCAGTCAGGCCATGTGGTGGAGACTGGAGGTGGGGGAGGGGGACGCCCAGTCAGGCCATGTGGTGGAGACTGGAGGGGGGGGAAGGGGACGCCCAGTCAGGCCATGTGGTGGAGACTGGAGGTGGGGAAGGGGCGCCCAGTCAGGCCATGTGGTGGAGACTGGAGGTGGGGAAGGGGACGCCCAGTCAGGCCATGTGGTGGAGACTGGAGGTGGGGGAAGGGGGACGCCCAGTCAGGCCATGTGGTGGAGACTGGAGGGGGGAAGGGACGCCCAGTCAGGCCATGTGGTGGGGAGGGGAAGGGACGCCCAGTCAGGCCATGTGGTGGGGAGGTGGGGAAGGGACGCCCAGTCAGGCCATGTGGTGGGGAGGTGGGGGAAGGGACGCCCAGTCAGGCCATGTGGTGGGGAGGTGGGGAAGGGGACGCCCAGTCAGGCCATGTGGTGGAGACTGGAGGTGGGGGAAGGGGACGCCCAGTCAGGCCATGTGGTGGAGACTGGAGGGGGGAAGGGGCGCCCAGTCAGGCCATGTGGTGGGGAGGGGGGGGAAGGGGACGCCCAGTCAGGCCATGTGGTGGAGACTGGAGGTGGGGGAAGGGACGCCCAGTCAGGCCATGTGGTGGAGACTGGAGGTGGGGGAAGGGACGCCCAGTCAGGCCATGTGGTGGGGAGGTGGGGGAAGGGGACGCCCAGTCAGGCCATGTGGTGGGGAGGTGGGGGAAGGGGACGCCCAGTCAGGCCATGTGGTGGAGACTGGAGGTGGGGAAGGGACGCCCAGTCAGGCCATGTGGTGGAGACTGGAGGTGGGGGAAGGGACGCCCAGTCAGGCCATGTGGTGGAGACTGGAGGTGGGGAAGGGGATGCCCAGTCAGGCCATGTGGTGGGGAGGTGGGGAAGGGACGCCCAGTCAGGCCATGTGGTGGAGACTGGAGGTGGGGGAAGGGGACGCCCAGTCAGGCCATGTGGTGGAGACTGGAGGTGGGGGAAGGGGACGCCCAGTCAGGCCATGTGGTGGGGAGGTGGGGGAAGGGGACGCCCAGTCAGGCCATGTGGTGGAGACTGGAGGTGGGGAAGGGGCGCCCAGTCAGGCCATGTGGTGGAGACTGGAGGTGGGGGAAGGGGCGCCCAGTCAGGCCATGTGGTGGAGACTGGAGGTGGGGGAAGGGGACGCCCAGTCAGGCCATGTGGTGGGGAGGTGGGGGAAGGGGACGCCCAGTCAGGCCATGTGGTGGGGAGGTGGGGGAAGGGGACGCCCAGTCAGGCCATGTGGTGGGGAGGTGGGGGAAGGGGACGCCCAGTCAGGCCATGTGGTGGAGACTGGAGGTGGGGGAAGGGGACGCCCAGTCAGGCCATGTGGTGGGGAGGGGGAAGGGACGCCCAGTCAGGCCATGTGGTGGGGAGGTGGGGAAGGGGACGCCCAGTCAGGCCATGTGGTGGAGACTGGAGGTGGGGAAGGGGACGCCCAGTCAGGCCATGTGGTGGGGAGGTGGGGGAAGGGGACGCCCAGTCAGGCCATGTGGTGGGGAGGTGGGGAAGGGACGCCCAGTCAGGCCATGTGGTGGAGACTGGAGGTGGGGAAGGGGCGCCCAGTCAGGCCATGTGGTGGAGACTGGAGGTGGGGGAAGGGACGCCCAGTCAGGCCATGTGGTGGGGAGGTGGGGGAAGGGGACGCCCAGTCAGGCCATGTGGTGGAGACTGGAGGTGGGGAAGGGGACGCCCAGTCAGGCCATGTGGTGGAGACTGGAGGTGGGGAAGGGGACGCCCAGTCAGGCCATGTGGTGGGGACTGGAGGTGGGGAAGGGACGCCCAGTCAGGCCATGTGGTGGAGACTGGAGGTGGGGGAAGGGACGCCCAGTCAGGCCATGTGGTGGGGAGGTGGGGGAAGGGGACGCCCAGTCAGGCCATGTGGTGGGGACTGGAGGTGGGGGAAGGGACGCCCAGTCAGGCCATGTGGTGGGGAGGTGGGGGAAGGGACGCCCAGTCAGGCCATGTGGTGGAGACTGGAGGTGGGGGAAGGGGACGCCCAGTCAGGCCATGTGGTGGAGACTGGAGGTGGGGAAGGGACGCCCAGTCAGGCCATGTGGTGGGGAGGTGGGGGAAGGGACGCCCAGTCAGGCCATGTGGTGGAGACTGGAGGTGGGGGAAGGGGACGCCCAGTCAGGCCATGTGGTGGGGAGGGGGGGGGAGGGGACGCCCAGTCAGGCCATGTGGTGGGGAGGGGGAAGGGGACGCCCAGTCAGGCCATGTGGTGGAGACTGGAGGGGGAAGGGGACGCCCAGTCAGGCCATGTGGTGGAGACTGGAGGGGGGGAAGGGGACGCCCAGTCAGGCCATGTGGTGGAGACTGGAGGTGGGGGAAGGGGACGCCCAGTCAGGCCATGTGGTGGGGAGGTGGGGGAAGGGGACGCCCAGTCAGGCCATGTGGTGGGGAGGTGGGGGAAGGGGACGCCCAGTCAGGCCATGTGGTGGGGACTGGAGGTGGGGGAAGGGGACGCCCAGTCAGGCCATGTGGTGGAGACTGGAGGTGGGGGAAGGGGAAGGGGACGCCCAGTCAGGCCATGTGGTGGAGACTGGAGGTGGGGAAGGGACGCCCAGTCAGGCCATGTGGTGGGGAGGGGGAAGGGGACGCCCAGTCAGGCCATGTGGTGGGGAGGGGGGGAAGGGAACGCCCAGTCAGGCCATGTGGTGGGGAGGGGGGAAGGGAACGCCCAGTCAGGCCATGTGGTGGAGACTGGAGGTGGGGGAAGGGGACGCCCAGTCAGGCCATGTGGTGGGGAGGTGGGGGAAGGGGACGCCCAGTCAGGCCATGTGGTGGAGACTGGAGGTGGGGGAAGGGGACGCCCAGTCAGGCCATGTGGTGGAGACTGGAGGTGGGGGAAGGGACGCCCAGTCAGGCCATGTGGTGGAGACTGGAGGGGGGAAGGGGACGCCCAGTCAGGCCATGTGGTGGAGACTGGAGGTGGGGGAAGGGGACGCCCAGTCAGGCCATGTGGTGGAGACTGGAGGTGGGGAAGGGGACGCCCAGTCAGGCCATGTGGTGGAGACTGGAGGGGGGAAGGGGACGCCCAGTCAGGCCATGTGGTGGAGACTGGAGGTGGGGGAAGGGGACGCCCAGTCAGGCCATGTGGTGGAGACTGGAGGTGGGGGAAGGGGACGCCCAGTCAGGCCATGTGGTGGGGAGGTGGGGGAAGGGGACGCCCAGTCAGGCCATGTGGTGGGGAGGTGGGGGAAGGGGACGCCCAGTCAGGCCATGTGGTGGGGAGGTGGGGGAAGGGGACGCCCAGTCAGTTGCACAACTGAGATGGTTTGGGATGAGTCGGACCGCAGAGTGAAGGAAAAGCAGCCAACAGGTGCTCAATATAAGTGGGAACTCCTTCAAGACTGTTGGAAAAGCATTCCAGGTGAAGCTGGTTGAGAGAATGCCAAGAGTGTGCAAAGCTGTCATCAAGGCAAAGGGGTGGCTATTTGAAGAATCTCAAAAATAAAATATATTTTGATTTGTTTCACACTTTTTTGGTTACTACATGATTCCATATGTGTTATTTCATAGTTTTGATGTCTTCACTATTATTCTACAATGTAGAAAATAGTAAAAATAAAGAAAAACCCTTGAATGAGTAGGTGTTCTAAAACTTTTGACCAGTAGTATATATATAATCATCCAGTAAACAGTTTAAACAGTATAACTAAAATTCTATGTACAGTAGCATTCTATTCTATTCTATGTAGGATAGACCAGAGCAAATCCATTAGGCTATGTCACCAGGACCACAGTCTGAGACAAATCCATTAGGCTATGTCACCAGGACCACAGTCTGAGACAAATCCATTAGGCTATGTCACCAGGACCACAGTCTGTTGAAGTAGACAGTCAAAACAATAATCTAGTCTAGTACACAGAAGAAAAAAAAAACAACCTCACAATCTTGTTGCAGCTGGTTGCCTTACAATTGCATACATACTTTTGGTCCCCTAAAATAGAGGGACTACGTACAAATACTGCTGTAATTTCTAAACAGTTCACCCGATATGGATGAAAATACCCTCAAATTAAAGCTGACAGTCTGCACTTTAACCTCATAGTCATTGTATAATTTCAAAGTGCTGGAGTACAGAGCCTAATCAAAAATAAAAATGTTCCTGTCCCAATATTTTTGGAGCTCACTGTAGTTGACCTTCCAAAGGCAACATGAATTTGTACTTTTACTCAACAAGCTTTCAAAAATTCAATTGAGTGAACAAACGTTTACTCATTAGCTCAATTTCTTGTCCTTCCGAAGTCCACCCAACTCACAGGATAGCCTAACGCTGATCAAGCAATGGTTAAGTTGGCTTTTTTATACATTCAGCTCACTAACCACGTTTCCATCACCAGTAAAGTCATACAGTATTTAAAAAAAAATGGTGGTGGAAATGCCTCTATGCGCAAATATTGATATAATAACTGTCGTATTGAAATAAACTTGGAGTCACACGATGATATGTGGTGTGGTCCTCCCACTACGACTCGGGAAACCATGCAGTTTATTAGGCTACAGATGAAATAGGCCTTATTTATGATGAACTTCACAGGGAGGTGAAAGTGCACGATGACGAGCTTGATGCTCCTTTTCAGTAAATATTGAGGGTTTTATACTGGTGACATGATGATAGATGCTTGACTGCTGTTTGACAAATACAAATAATCTCTCTCTTATCCATAATAACCTCATCATGTAGACTAGCCCACCTTCACAGTCTACCCGCACTGTACCTACGAGCTGTTGGCTAGAGGCCAAGACCACAGTAGGTACATTTGCTATTTAAAGCAACAGTTTTTGTGACAAAACTATCGGTAGAGTTGAAAATGCAATGAAAACACATTAACATTTATAGTTTTATTCGGTACATGAAAACGTAAGCGGAAAAGTACATTTTGTGTGCACTGTATCATCATCCACTGAGTTTTATCCGCAACAAGTCAGTTTGGTGGAAACTTTCTTTATGCGGATTTTAGAATATTTGCTTGAAAATCTGTTGGCAATTCAATGGAAACCTAGCTACTGTGAGCAAAGTTTGTTGAGTGAACAAACAATCACATATTAGCTCAATTTATTACCGCAAATGTTATCTTCAGGCCTCTCAACACCACCATGTTATCTCTACACCACCATGTTATCTCTATACCACCATGTTATCTCTACACCACCATGTTATCTCTACACCACCATGTTATCTCTACACCACCATGTTATCTCTACACCACCATGTTATCTTCAGACCTCTCTACACCACCATGTTATCTCTACACCACCATGTTATCTCTATACCACCATGTTATCTCTACACCACCATG
The DNA here is from genome assembly GCF_020615455.1 of Coregonus clupeaformis. Classification (NCBI taxonomy): domain Eukaryota; kingdom Metazoa; phylum Chordata; class Actinopteri; order Salmoniformes; family Salmonidae; genus Coregonus; species Coregonus clupeaformis. Next base: position 1,034,380 of record NW_025533506.1, on the reverse strand, counting down.
TTATCTATACACCACCATGTTATCTCTACACCACCATGTTATCTCTATACCACCATGTTATCTCTACACCACCATGTTATCTTCAGACCTCTCTACACCACCATGTTATCTCTATACCACCATGTTATCTCTACACCACCATGTTATCTCTACACCACCATGTTATCTCTACACCACCATGTTATCTCTACACCACCATGTTATCTATACACCACCATGTTATCTCTACACCACCATGTTATCTATACACCACCATGTTATCTCTACACCACCATGTTATCTCTATACCACCATGTTATCTCTATACCACCATGTTATCTCTACACCACCATGTTATCTCTACACCACCATGTTATCTCTACACCACCATGTTATCTCTACACCACCATGTTATCTTCAGACCTCTCTACACCACCATGTTATCTCTACACCACCATGTTATCTCTACACCACCATGTTATCTCTATACCACCATGTTATCTCTACACCACCATGTTATCTCTACACCACCATGTTATCTCTATACCACCATGTTATCTCTATACCACCATGTTATCTCTACACCACCATGTTATCTCTACATCACCATGTTATCTCTACATCACCATGTTATCTCTACACCACCATGTTATCTCTACATCACCATGTTATCTTCAGACCTCTCTACAACACAGTTATTAGCCAGAAATAAATAATCCACTTACCAGTGTATGCCCATTTAGCACCTGAAACAGAAACAGAAAAATATTTAGTGCATCATCGTTATATGATGAGATATTAGTCTGATCTGATGTAACTGCCCAAATAATGGAAACACTTGAGTAAATGGTGTGGGGTAAATTTTCCTGACATGGTTTAGGTCCACTCAACCCCTTAGAGGGCAAGGTTTAGGTCCACTCAACCCCTTAGAGGGCATGGTTCAGGTCCACTCAACCCCTTAGAGGGCATGGTTCAGGTCCACTCAACCCCTTAGAGGGCATGGTTCAGGTCCACTCAACCCCTTAGAGGACATGGTTTAGGTCCACTCAACCCCTTAGAGGGCATGGTTCAGGTCCACTCAACCCCTTAGAGGGCAAGGTTCAGGTCCACTCAACCCCTTAGAGGGCAACGGAAACAGCCACTCTGAGGGATCACCTCCTATGGTGAATCATTTCAATCCTGATGGGAGTGGTGTCTTCCAGTATCACAATGCCCCCATCCACAGGGCCTGAGTGTCTTCCAGTATCACAATGCCCCCATCCACAGGGCCTGAGTGTCTTCCAGTATCACAATGCCCCCATCCACAGGGCCTGAGTGTCTTCCAGTATCACAATGCCCCCATCCACAGGGCCTGAGTGTCTTCCAGTATCACAATGCCCCATCCACAGGGCCTGAGTGTCTTCCAGTATCACAATGCCCCCATCCACAGGGCCTGAGTGTCTTCCAGTATCACAATGCCCCCATCCACAGGGCCTGAGTGTCTTCCAGTATCACAATGCCCCCATCCACAGGGCCTGAGTGTCTTCCAGTATCACAATGCCCCCATCCACAGGGCCTGAGTGTCTTCCAGTATCACAATGCCCCCATCCACAGGGCCTAAGTGTCTTCCAGTATCACAATGCCCCCATCCACAGGGCCTGATGGGAGTGGTGTCTTCCAGTATCACAATGCCCCCATCCACAGGGCCTGAGTGTCTTCCAGTATCACAATGCCCCCATCCACAGGGCCTGAGTGTCTTCCAGTATCACAATGCCCCCATCCACAGGGCCTGAGTGTCTTCCAGTATCACAATGCCCCCATCCACAGGGCCTGATGGGAGTGGTGTCTTCCAGTATCACAATGCCCCCATCCACAGGGCCTGAGTGAATGGTTTGATGAACACTATGTAAACCAACCCAATTGAACACTTATGGGAGATTCTGGAGCGGCGTCTGAGACAACGTTTTCCACCAACATCAACAAAACACCAAAATATGGATTTTCTTGTGGAAAAATGGAGTCGCATCCCTCCAATAGAGTTAGCATCAAGGTCATGGGTTCAATTCCCGCAGGGATCACATACTCATACAGTACTAAAAATCCTTGCACTGAGAGAGAAGGCATTCCTGTTTGTGGCGCTAGCAATACAAAGGTCGGGGGTTCAATTCCCGCAGAAATCACGTATTCCTACAAAAAATTTATGCACCCACTAAAGGATACTGAAGGATACATCAGAATACTGAAGGCTACTGAAGGCTGCTGAAGACTACTGAAGGCTACTGAAGGATGTTGAAGGCCACTGGAGGATGCTGAAGGCTACTGAAGGCTGCTGAAGGCTACTGAAAGCTACTGAAGGCTGCTGAAGGCTACTGAAGGATGCTGAAGGACGCTGAAGGCTACTGAAGGATGCTGAAGGCTACTGAAGGCTACTGAAGGATGCTGAAGGCTACTGAAGGATGCTGAAGGATAATGAAGTCTTCTGAAGGATGCTGAAGGCTACTGAAGGATGCTGAAGGCTACTGAAGGCTACTGAAGGCTACTGAAAGCTACTGAAGGCTGCTGAAGGCTACTGAAGGATGCTGAAGGACGCTGAAGGCTACTGAAGGATGCTGAAGGCTACTGAAGGCGACTGAAGGCTACTGAAGGATGCTAAAGGCTACTGAAGGATGCTGAAGACTACTGAAGGCTACTGAAGGATGCTGAAGGCTACTGAAGGATGCTGAAGGCTACTGAAGGCTAATTAAGTCTACTGAAGGATGCTGAAGGCTACTGAAGGATGCTGAAGGCTACTGAAGGCTACTGAAGGATGCTGAAGGCTACTGAAGGATGCTGAAGGCTACTGAAGGCTAATGAAGTCTACTGAAGGATGCTGAAGTCTACTGAAGGCTACTGAAGGCTACTGTTGTTTGGATAAAAGTGTCTGCCTGCTGTATTATTCCAAGACAAAATACTTCCCATTGGCTAAAACCTACTGCTCTGGTCTTCCCACTGGCTAAAACTTGAGAAAGAAGGCATTCCTGTTTGTGGCGCTAGCAATTCAAAGGTTGGGGGTTGAATTCCCGCAGAAATCACGTATTCCTACAAAAAATTTATGCACCCACTAAAGGATACTGAAGGATACATAAGAATACTGAAGGCTACTGAAGGCTGCTGAAGACTACTGAAGGATGTTGAAGGCTACTGAAGGATGCTGAAGGCTACTGAAGGATGCTGAAAGCTACTGAAGGATGCTGAAGGCTACTGAAGGCTACTGTTGTTTGGATAAAAGCGTCTGCCTGCTGTATTATTCCAAGACAAGCTACTTCCCATTGGCTAAAACCTACTGCTCTGGTCTTCCCATTGGCTAAAACCTGCTGCTCTGGTCCGTACCAGTTAGTTTCAGTACCAAGCAAACCAACTGACCCAAACACTAGCCTATTATCAGCTGAACTGATGGACCCAAACAGAGTAACTACTGTATCATCAGCTGAATAGGATTCAACATGGATAGGAATTACACCTGCCTTCAGGCACCTCAACTTCCCTCCATCTCTCACACCATCTGTTTCCATCATTACTGTGCTATGTGAATAAGGGTGTGAAAGACAACGCCACAGAACTGGTCTTGATTATTCATCGTTTATCAATAGCTCAATTGAAGATAAATACTTTCTGATTACAATCACTCAAACCAAAGTTCATAGTGTCTTTTTTAGATGAAGGCAATATTTGATATCATGAAACATTGATATATTTCTAGTCATCCTGTAGGTTAACAGAGGTCAATCTGGTACCAGGTTACAGAAGCATATTTTCTATTTGTTTTAAACATTAATGCATATGATAACAACAACAACAGCCATAGCCTTGTACACTGCATATAAGCTGCTTAAAAGTTCCTCATCAGAGTTGGACCAATTTGATCAAGTCTACAACATCCTAAAAACTTTGAGCCAAGTCCAGGTTCATCATCCTGTTATTCTTACCATGCAGTCCGGAGAACAGAGTTCCCACAGCAATCAGAAGAGATGAGAGGTTCTGTTTCTGGGTCTGCATCGTTCTGTCTCTTCACAGGTCCACTTCAGAAAACACCACAGGAACAATCTTCTAGCAGACGCGTGAGACGCACCGACTTTTATGGAAGTCCGTCGGCTTCATCATAGCGCCTCGCCATGACGTCAGAGCCACAACAAACCAGCCCCCCGGTGTGTCATCGTCGTCGTCCCTCCGTCCCCCGTCCCCTGTGACAGGTCAGAATCAGCAACGACCGCAACTGGTAATTATGCACACTCAACACTTTGCGCCTTGTGGAAAACGTCATCAAAATCTGTAGACACACTAGCCATTACAGGACTACAGAATAGCGCAGATGCAGTGAGATTTCTCCAACATGCAGCGGACACGTCTACGGGTGGAATTATGGAACTGTGGGGCTCTCCAAGTTGTCACGAGAATTCCAGCGCGTCAGAATTCCAGAAACTCCCACAACATACAGAACAGTGGCATGACATATAGGCTATTGCAATGCTAGGCGTTGAATAGCCTACCACATGCACTCACCGTAAGATTTCCATTATGGATCATTCTGTTTAAATATACCCTATTATTTACTGTTCTTTTTTCATATTTTTACAATAGAATAGAAGAAATCTATACTTTATTGGCCATTTCGTTAGAATAGATGTGTCTGCCTTTTCCCCAATGCCAAAAGATACACACACATGTTGCAACGGTGCAGCACTCCTGGATGGTACACAAGGGCACAACGGCAGTGGTTTGCACCTTGGATCAGAGCATCATGGTCTGGGACCATCATCTCCAGCACTCCTGGATGGTACACACGGGCACAACGGCAGTGGTTTGCACCTTGGATCAGAGCATCATGGTCTGGGACCATCATCTCCAGCACTCCTGGATGGTACACAAGGGCACAACGGCAGTGGTTTGCACCTTGGATCAGAGCATCATGGTCTGGGACCATCATCTCCAGCACTCCTGGATGGTACACACGGGCACAACGGCAGTGGTTTGCACCTTGGATCAGAGCATCATGGTCTGGGACCATCATCTCCAGCACTCCTGGATGGTACACAAGGGCACAACGGCAGTGGTTTGCACCTTGGATCAGAGCATCATGGTCTGGGACCATCATCTCCAGCACTCCTGGATGGTACACAAGGGCACAACGGCAGTGGTTTGCACCTTGGATCACAGCATCATGGTCTGGGACCATCATCTCCAGCACTCCTGGATGGTACACAAGGGCACAACGGCAGTGGTTTGCACCTTGGATCAGAGCATCATGGTCTGGGACCATCATCTCCACTGTGTCCTGGCACCCATCTGAGCAACTGGAATCATGTAGCCTAACAGACAAACAGCTGAGATACAGTCAACATGGGGCTCTACTGACGAGTCTAATTCTCCGTCACCATGGCCTGATGACCAGGTTCTTCTTTACTGCTCCAGGAAGTGCCTGTGTGGTTGGGTATCCCATGCTACCACCTCTGACCCCAACCACCTCTGACCCAACCACCTCTGACCCCAACCACTTCTGACCCCAACCAGCTCTGACCCCAACCACCTCTGACCCCAACCACCTCTGACCCCAACCACTTCTGACCCCAACCACCTCTGACCCCAACCAGCTCTGACCCCAACCACCTCTGACCCCAACCATCAATGACCCCAATCAGCTCTGACCCCAACCACCTCTGACCCCAACCACCTCTGACCCAACCATCTCTGACCCCAACCAGCTCTGACCCCAACCACTTCTGACCCCAACCACCTCTGACCCCAACCAGCTCTGACCCCAACCAACTCTGACCCCAACCACCTCTGACCCCAACCATCAATGACCCCAATCAGCTCTGACCCCAACCAGCTCTGATCACAAACCATCAATGACCCCAACCAACTCTGACCCCAACCACCTCTGACCCCAACCATCAATGACCCCAATCAGCTCTGACCCCAACCAGCTCTGATCACAAACCATTAATACTATAATCTATTGACATTTGTTTCCAGTTGTATGTATGCCCAACAATAGGGTTAAGAATATGATGACATTGGTATGAAATTCAGGTAACACTTTAATGGAAGGGTACCCACACAAGGAATTCCTAATTTAAAACATTAATAACCCATAATAGCACATTAGAATGCAATCATTATTATGTCAACAACTACACGTCTAGGTAGTTTATGGTAGTGTTGGTTCATCAAGTCTAGGTAGTTTATGGTAGTGTTGGTTCATCAAGTCTTGGTAGTTTATGGTAGTGTTGGTTCATCAAGTCTAGGTAGTTTATGGTAGTGTTGGTTCATCAAGTCTTGGTAGTTTATGGTAGTGTTGGTTCATCAAGTCTAGGTAGTTTATGGTAGTGTTGGTTCATCAAGTCTGGGTAGTTTATGGTAGTGTTGGTTCACCAAGTCTTGGTAGGTTACGGTAGTTTTGGTTAATCAAGTCTAGGTAGTTTACAATAGTGTTAGTTCATAATAATATAAATAATAATATGCCATTTAGCAGACGCTTTTATCCAAAGCGACTTACAGTCATGCGTGCATAAATTTTTGTGTATGGGTGGTCCCGGGGATCGAACCCACTACCTTGGCGTTACAAGCGCTGTGCTCTACCAGCTGAGCTACAGAGGACCACATCAAGTCTAGGTAGGTTCATCAAGTCTAGGTAGGTTATGGTGATGTTGGTTCATCAAGTCTAGGTAGGTTATGGTGATGTTGGTTCATCAAGTCTAGGTAGTTTATGGTAGTGTTGGTTCATCAAGTCTAGGTAGGTTATGGTGATGTTGGTTCATCAAGTCTAGGTGGTTTATGGTAGTGTTGGTTCATCAAGTCTAGGTGGTTTATGGTAGTGTTGGTTCATCAAGTCTAGGTAGTTTATGGTAGTGTTGGTTCATCAAGTCTAGGTGGTTTATGGTAGTGTTGGTTCATCAAGTCTAGGTGGTTTATGGTAGTGTTGGTTCATCAAGTCTAGGTGGTTTATGGTAGTGTTGGTTCATCAAGTCTAGGTAGTTTATGGTAGTGTTGGTTCATCAAGTCTAGGTGGTTTATGGTAGTGTTGGTTCATCAAGTCTAGGTAGGTTATGGTAGTGTTGGTTCATCAAGTCTAGGTGGTTTATGGTAGTGTTGGTTCATCAAGTCTAGGTAGGTTATGGTAGTGTTGGTTCATCAAGTCTAGGTAGGTTATGGTAGTGTTGGTTCATCAAGTCTAGGTAGGTTATGGTAGTGTTGGTTCATCAAGTCTAGGTAGGTTATGGTAGTGTTGGTTCATCAAGTCTAGGTAGGTTATGGTAGTGTTGGTTCATCAAGTCTAGGTGGTTTATGGTAGTGTTGGTTCATCAAGTCTAGGTGGTTTATGGTAGTGTTGGTTCATCAAGTCTAGGTGGTTTATGGTAGTGTTGGTTCATCAAGTCTAGGTGGTTTATGGTAGTGTTGGTTCATACTGTATGTCCAGTGTCCTGATAAGAGGAGGAGCTTATCCCTCATTTAGACCTGATGACATTATTATGGTGTTTCCTGACTCAGTCCTAATGTGTACTATAAAGGGATGGGATGTGCTGTGTTTCCTGACTCAGTCCTAATGTGTACTATAAAGGGATGGGATGTGCTGTGTTTCCTGACTCAGTCCTAATGTGTACTATAAAGGGATGGGATGTGCTGTGTTTCCTGACTCAGTCCTAATGTGTACAGTAAAGGGATGGGATGTGCTGTGTTTCCTGACTCAGTCCTAATGTGTACAGTAAAGGGATGGGATGTGCTGTGTTTCCTGACTCAGTCCTAATGTGTACAGTAAAGGGATGGGATGTGCTGTGTTTCCTGACTCAGTCCTAATGTGTACAGTAAAGGGATGGGATGTGCTGTGTTCCCAGATATTGTTTCTAGCCTGTTCCCAGATATTGTTTATAGCCTGTTACCAGATATTGTTTCTAGCCTGTTCCCAGATATTGTTTCTAGCCTGTTCCCAGATATTGTTTCTAGCCTGTTCCCAGATATTGTTTCTAGCCTGTTCCCAGATATTGTTTCTAGCCTGTTCCCAGATATTGTTTCTAGCCTGTTCCCAGATATTGTTTCTAGCCTGTTCCCAGATATTGTTTCTAGCCTGTTCCCAGATATTGTTTATAGCCTGTTACCAGATATTGTTTCTAGCCTGTTCCCAGATATTGTTTCTAGCCTGTTCCCAGATATTGTTTCTAGCCTGTTCCCAGATATTGTTTCTAGCCTGTTCCCAGATATTGTTTCTAGCCTGTTCCCAGATATTGTTTCTAGCCTGTTCCCAGATATTGTTTCTAGCCTGTTCCCAGATATTGTTTCTAGCCTGTTCCCAGATATTGTTTCTAGCCTGTTCCCAGATATTGTTTCTAGCCTGTTCCCAGATATTGTTTCTAGCCTGTTCCCAGATATTGTTTATAGCCTGTTCCCAGATATTGTTTCTAGCCTGTTCCCATATATTGTTTATAGCCTGTTACCAGATATTGTTTCTAGCCTGTTCCCAGATATTGTTTCTAGCCTGTTCCCAGATATTGTTTCTAGCCTGTTCCCAGATATTGGTTCTAGCCTGTTCCCAGATATTGTTTCTAGCCTGTTCCCAGATATTGTTTCTAGCCTGTTCCCAGATATTGTTTCTAGCCTGTTCCCAGATATTGTTTCTAGCCTGTTCCCAGATATTGTTTCTAGCCTGTTCCCAGATATTGTTTCTAGCCTGTTCCCAGATATTGTTTCTAGCCTGTTCCCAGATATTGTTTCTAGCCTGTTCCCAGATATTGTTTCTAGCCTGTTCCCAGATATTGTTTCTAGCCTGTTCCCAGATATTGTTTCTAGCCTGTTCCCAGATATTGTTTCTAGCCTGTTCCCAGATATTGTTTCTAGCCTGTTCCCAGATATTGTTTCTAGCCTGTTCCCAGATATTGTTTCTAGCCTGTTCCCAGATATTGTTTCTAGCCTGTTCCCAGTTATTGTTTCTAGCCTGTTCCCAGATATTGTTTCTAGCCTGTTCCCAGATATTGTTTCTAGCCTGTTCCCAGATATTGTTTCTAGCCTGTTCCCAGATATTGTTTCTAGCCTGTTCCCAGATATTGTTTCTAGCCTGTTCCCAGATATTGTTTCTAGCCTGTTCCCAGATATTGTTTCTAGCCTGTTCCCAGATATTGTTTCTAGCCTGTTCCCAGATATTGTTTCTAGCCTGTTACCAGATATTGTTTCTAGCCTGTTCCCAGATATTGTTTCTAGCCTGTTCCCAGATATTGTTTCTAGGCTGTTCCCAGATATTGTTTCTAGCCTGTTCCCAGATATTGTTTCTAGCCTGTTCCCATTTATTGTTTCTAGCCTGTTCCCAGATATTGTTTCTAGCCTGTTCCCAGATATTGTTTCTAGCCTGTTCCCAGATATTGTTTCTAGCCTGTTCCCAGATATTATTTCTAGCCTGTTCCCAAATATTGTTTCTAGCCTGTTCCCAGATATTGTTTCTAGCCTGTTCCCAGATATTGTTTCTAGCCTGTTCCCAGATAACAATATCTGGGAACAGGCTAGAAACAATATCTGGGAACAGGCTAGAAATAATATCTGGGAACAGGCTAGAAACAATATCTGGGAACAGGCTAGAAACAGATCTGTCTGTAGCCAACTCCTATGGCTGTCGCTTCTCTCCTCAAGAAACCAACACTTGACTCATCTGATGTAAAAAAACTACAGACCTGTATCCCTTCTTTCTTTTCTTTCCAAAACACTTGAGCGTTCTGTCTCTGACCAACTCACTCATTATCTCTCTCAGAACTATCTTCTTGGCCCTAACCAGTCAGGCTTCAAGACGGGTCACTCAACCGAGACTGCTCTCCTCTGTGTCACGGAGGCTCTCCACACTGCCGAAGCTGACTCTCTCTCCTCTGTGTCACGGAGGCTCTCCATACTGCCGAAGCTGACTCTCTCTCCTCTGTGTCACGGAGGCTCTCCACACTGCCGAAGCTGACTCTCTCTCCTCTGTGTCACGGAGGCTCTCCACACTGCCGAAGCTGACTCTCTCTCCTCTGTGTCACGGAGGCTCTCCACACTGCCGAAGCTGACTCTCTCTCCTCTGTGTCACGGAGGCTCTCCACACTGCCGAAGCTGACTCTCTCTCCTCTGTGTCACGGAGGCTCTCCACACTGCCGAAGCTGACTCTCTCTCCTCTGTGTCACGGAGGCTCTCCACACTGCCAAAGCTGACTCTCTCTCCTCTGTGTCACGGAGGCTCTCCACACTGCCAAAGCTGACTCTCTCTCCTCTGTGTCACGGAGGCTCTCCACACTGCCAAAGCTGACTCTCTCTCCTCTGTGTCACGGAGGCTCTCCACACTGCCGAAGCTGACTCTCTCTCCTCTGTGTCACGGAGGCTCTCCACACTGCCAAAGCTGACTCTCTCTCCTCTGTGTCACGGAGGCTCTCCACACTGCCGAAGCTGACTCTCTCTCCTCTGTGTCACGGAGGCTCTCCACACTGCCGAAGCTGACTCTCTCTCCTCTGTTTTTTTTTAGTCATTTAGCAGATGCTCTTATCCAGAGCGACTTACAGTTAGTGAGTGCATACATTTTTCATACTGGCCCCCCGTGGGAAACGAACCCACAACACTGGTGTTGCAAACGCCATGCTCTACCAACTGAGCTACACGAGGCCCAAGTGCCCTGTTCTCATCCTCCTAGATCTATCCGCTGCCTTCGAAACTGTCAACCATCAGATCCTTCTCTCCACCCTCTCAGGGCTGGGTGTCTCAGGCTCTGCACACTCTTGGATCACATGGTCTCTCCTATCATTGCTATGCGGATGACACTCAACTACTTTTCTCCTTCCCCCCTTCTGACACCCAGGTGGCGACACATCTCTGCGTGCCTGGCAGATATCTCAGCTTGGATGTCGGCCCACCACCTCAAGCTCAACCTCGACAAGACGGAGCTGCTCTTCCTCCCAGGGAAGACCTGCCCGCTCAATGACCTCTCCATCATGGTTGACAACTCCACAGTGTTGCCCTCCCAGAGTGCAAAGAACCTTGGCGTGATCCTGGACAACACCCTGTCGTTCTCTGCAAACTCGTTCCTGCAGGTTCATGCTCTACAACATCCGTAGAGTACGACCCTACCTCACACAGGAAGCGGCGCAGGTCCTAATCCAGGCACTTGTCATTTCCAGTCTGGAACTCGCTGTTGACTGGGCTCCCCACTTCTGCCATCAAACTCTTGCAACTTATCCAGAACACTGCAGCCCGCCTGGTGTTCAACCTTCCCAAGTTCTCCCATGTCACCCCGCTCCGCCGCACACTCCACTGGCTTCAAATCGAAGCTCGCATCAACTACATAGTGGTGGAAAAAGTACCCAATTGTCATACTTGAGTAAAAGTAAAGATACCTTAATAGAAAATGACTCAAGTAAAAGTGAATGTCACCCAGTAAAATACTACTTGAGTAAAAGTCTAAAAGTATTTGGTTTTAAATATACTTAAGTATCAAAAGTAAATATAATTGCTAAAATATACTTAAGTATCAAAAGTCAAAGTATAAATCGTTTCATATTCCTTATATTAAGCAAACCAGAAGCCACCATTTTCTTGTTTTTTAAATTTACAGATAGCCAGGGGCACACTCCAACACTCAGACATCATTTACAAACAAAGCATTGGTGTTTAGTGAGTCCACCAGATCAGAGGCAGCAGTGATGACCATGGATTTTCTCTTGATAAGTGTGTGAATTGGACCATTTTCCTGTCCTGCTAAGCATTCAAAATGTAACGAGTACTTTTGGGTGTCAGGGAAAATGTATGGAGTAAAAAGTACATTATTTTCTTTAGGAATGAAGTGAAGTAAAAGTAAAGGTTGTAGTAATATAAATTATTTTTACTTAAGTACTTTACACCTTCCCAAGTTCTCCCATGTCGCCCCGCTCCTCCACACACTCCACTGGCTTCCAGTCGAAGCTCACATCCACTTCAAGACCATGGTGCTTACCTATGGAGCAGCAAGAGGAACTGCCCCTCCCTACCTTCAAGCTATGCTCAAACCCTACACCCCAACCTGAGCACTCTGTTCTGCAACGTCTGGTCTCTTGACCCTCCCACCCCTATGAGAGGTCAGCTCCCACTCAGCCCAGTCCAAGCTCTTCTCTGTCCTGGCACCCCAATGGAGGAACCAGCTTCCCCCTGAAGCTAGGACAGCAGAGTCCCTGCCCATCTTCCCAAAACATCGGAAACCCTACCTCTTCAAAGAGTATCTAAAATAATCCCGTTGCAAACGCCATGCTCTACCAACTGAGCTACATCCCTGCCGGCCATTCCCTCCCCTACCCTGGACGACGCTGGGCCAATTGTGCGCCGCCCCATGGGTCTCCCGGTCGCGGCCGGCGGCGACAGAGCCTGGATTCGAACCAGGATCTCTAGTGGCACAGCTAGCACTGCGATGCAGTGCCTTAGACCACTGCACCACTCGGGAGGGCAGCAACCTAGTTGTCTCTTCCTGTCCTGGTTTCAGAAGTCACAAATACTCTATGTTCAGCAGACACAAATATTCTATTGCTGGGCAGATATGCATCTTATACAGGCACATACGGTGGGGACAAGTTTCACATCTTGTTTTCTGTTATCGGATTCACAGTTGCTTTCCACTTGCATAGATCTAAAGATAAGCCACAGCCCTTGTTTACCTTCTAACTAAGCTTTATTATTATTATTAATACATTTCACAAAGTGGAGTGTAATAATTAGTCATTACCTAATTCTTCTATCAGCACCTACAGTGGGGGGAAAAAGTATTTAGTCAGCCACCAATTGTGCAAGTTCTCCCACTTAAAAAGATGAGCCAAAATACCAGCAACAGTGTGTGAAAACCTTGTGAAGACTTACAGAAAACGTTTGACCTGTGTCATTGCCAACAAAGGGTATATAACAAAGTATTGAGAAACTTTTGTTATTGACCAAATACTTATTTTCCACCATAATTTGCAAATAAATTCATTAAAAATCCTACAATGTGATTTTCTGGAATTTTTTTCCTCATTTTGTCTGTCATAGTTGACGTGTACCTGTGATGAAAATTACAGGCCTCTCTCATCTTCTTAAGTGGGAGAACTTGCACAATTGGTGGCTGACTAAATACTTTTTTCCCCCCCACTGTACATATCCTTATTGTACCTGCCCCCCTGTTGGGACACAGCCCTGGTATCAGTGATGAGTACGAAGGTCGGTGGTGATGATATGTAAACCTCCACTCCCATTGTAGTTTACAACCATCATTCACTCTTCTGGAGACTACAGCCCTCATTCACTCTCCTGGAGACTACAGCGAACACACACAGACAGCATCATGAAACAACTGGTCATATTTGGTTTTTTTGTTTTTGCTACATTCTTCATGGTTCACAGTGAAATACCAGGTAGGTTCAATCATTTAGTATGTCTGTGTGAATACCTCAGTCACTGTTCTGTCAGTACCAGGTTGTGAATACCTCAGTCACTGTTCTGTCAGTACCAGGTTGTGAATACCTCAGTCACTGTTCTGTCAGTACCAGGTTGAGAATACCTCAGTCACTGTTCTGTCAGTACCAGGTTGAGAATACCTCAGTCACTGTTCTGTCAGTACCAGGTTGTGAATACCTCAGTCAATGTTCTGTCAGTACCAGGTTGTGAATACCTCAGTCAATGTTCTGTCTGAAATACAGTTTGATTTGAAGACTGTAATAAATCTGTCTACCGTTCTCTGCTTATAGAGTGGTCTTAAAACGGTTATTTTACAGCTTCGTTGTAGCATCAAACATTTGTTTCCTCCTCTTCCATTTGAAATAAGGGAGTCTGTGCTTCACTTCAACCTCAGCTGAGTTTGGGCGGGAGGGCAAAGAAATCAAACACACATTTTATTCAATATAAAAAATATTAAAATATGTCCACAATATTTATGAATTGAATCAATGAATTTAGTTACTCATGTGCTATTTTCAATATGTTACACATTCTAAGACACATTCTATGCGTTTAGTTTAAACATTGGATGGAACTGGGAGTACAAAGGTTCTCATTCAAATAGTTTATGATCCCTGACAGTCTCACTCTTGACAACGTGGCGGATTCACTGACAGTTGAAGGTTTCACTTTAGATCAAGACCTAATAATACAGACAGACCAGCTTGTCTTAGACATGCAGTAAAGCCACAAGGTATTGTGGTGTGTATAAGAAAAGCTATACAACATTAGTCATGATTCGTTTTTTAGGAGAATGGGAACCTTTTGCAGTAGCAGCAGTAGCACGGGGAGCGCGAACACTGCAGCGCCGCCCTGGGCCTAGGGTTAATGGGGTCTGCGTCCTAGCGCCACGGGGTAAAGCTGAGAGTCTCTAGGGTTAATGGGGTCTGCGTCCTAGCGCCACGGGGTAAAGCTGAGAGTCTCTAGGGTTAATGGGGTCTGCGTCCTAGCGCCACGGGGTAAAGCTGAGAGTCTCTAGGGTTAATGGGGTCTGCGTCCCTAGCGCCACGGGGTAAAGCTGAGAGTCTCTAGGGTTAATGGGGTCTGCGTCCTAGCGCCACGGGGTAAAGCTGAGAGTCTCTAGGGTTAATGGGGTCTGCGTCCTAGCGCCACGGGGTAAAGCTGAGAGTCTCTAGGGTTAATGGGGTCTGCGTCCTAGCGCCACGGGGTAAAGCTGAGAGTCTCTAGGGTTAATGGGGTCTGCGTCCTAGCGCCACGGGGTAAAGCTGAGAGTCTCTAGGGTTAATGGGGTCTGCGTCCCTAGCGCCACGGGGTAAAGCTGAGAGTCTCTAGGGTTAATGGGGTCTGCGTCCTAGCGCCACGGGTAAAGCTGAGAGTCTCTAGGGTTAATGGGGTCTGCGTCCTAGCGCCACGGGGTAAAGCTGAGAGTCTCTAGGGTTAATGGGGTCTGCGTCCTAGCGCCACGGGGTAAAGCTGAGAGTCTCTAGGGTTAATGGGGTCTGCGTCCCTAGCGCCACGGGGTAAAGCTGAGAGTCTCTAGGGTTAATGGGGTCTGCGTCCTAGCGCCACGGGGTAAAGCTGAGAGTCTCTAGGGTTAATGGGGTCTGCGTCCTAGCGCCACGGGGTAAAGCTGAGAGTCTCTAGGGTTAATGGGGTCTGCGTCCTAGCGCCACGGGGTAAAGCTGAGAGTCTCTAGGGTTAATGGGGTCTGCGTCCCTAGCGCCACGGGGTAAAGCTGAGAGTCTCTAGGGTTAATGGGGTCTGCGTCCTAGCGCCACGGGGTAAAGCTGAGAGTCTCTAGGGTTAATGGGGTCTGCGTCCCTAGCGCCACGGGGTAAAGCTGAGAGTCTCTAGGGTTAATGGGGTCTGCGTCCTAGCGCCACGGGGTAAAGCTGAGAGTCTCTAGGGTTAATGGGGTCTGCGTCCCTAGCGCCACGGGGTAAAGCTGAGAGTCTCTAGGGTTAATGGGGTCTGCGTCCCTAGCGCCACGGGGTAAAGCTGAGAGTCTCTAGGGTTAATGGGGTCTGCGTCCCTAGCGCCACGGGGTAAAGCTGAGAGTCTCTAGGGTTAATGGGGTCTGCGTCCTAGCGCCACGGGGTAAAGCTGAGAGTCTCTAGGGTTAATGGGGTCTGCGTCCTAGCGCCACGGGGTAAAGCTGAGAGTCTCTAGGGTTAATGGGGTCTGCGTCCCTAGCGCCACGGGGTAAAGCTGAGAGTCTCTAGGGTTAATGGGGTCTGCGTCCTAGCGCCACGGGGGTAAAGCTGAGAGTCTCTAGGGTTAATGGGGTCTGCGTCCCTAGCGCCACGGGGTAAAGCTGAGAGTCTCTAGGGTTAATGGGGTCTGCGTCCCTAGCGCCACGGGGTAAAGCTGAGAGTCTCTAGGGTTAATGGGGTCTGCGTCCTAGCGCCACGGGGTAAAGCTGAGAGTCTCTAGGGTTAATGGGGTCTGCGTCCTAGCGCCACGGGGTAAAGCTGAGAGTCTCTAGGGTTAATGGGGTCTGCGTCCTAGCGCCACGGGGTAAAGCTGAGAGTCTGCCATGAAAGGTGGTGGCTGTGAGGAAAGGAGGTGGTTTGTTTTGGAAGTCGTTGTCCTGCAGTTAAGGAGTCGGCGTTTACAGAGAATGCTACTTCTTGTATTTTAGACGTTTTATGACCCCATAAAGGCTTCTAGTGTGGTGCCTGGCGGATCCAAACACTGCAGATTCTGTATGGAAGGCATGCAGCGGATACATCAGTACAGGAAATCACTGTTAAACAGATACTATGAGAATAACCATTTGAATAAAAGCGACATATTGAGCAATAGGGGTTTCTTCCATGAAGGTTCTCAACAACCTCAATCTAGCCCAGACTGGGAGCACGGCTAATTTCTACAGACCTTAAAGGACAACTCTGCCACTTTTAACATTTGGGTTGTTATTATGAAGTATTTAGTGATGTCACACAGTTGTATTTACATTTTATGATTTAATGTCTATTGACTGATTAGTGATTAGTAATGAATAAAAAAACGGAAAATGCTTCTCTGTGACGTTTCCAAGTAGGATCCCTGAGATGACTAATGCAATAAGTGATGGCCAGTCATTTTCAGCTGTCTATATAACCTGTCTGCAGTTTTCTGATCGTATTCGAACTCCCTGCTGTATGTTGTTATGGTTGTCTTGGTCTAATAACATCTGGAAATATTTCAAATAGATACTCAAAAACCTATAGAATGATATTTATAGTCAGCTTACTCCAATATGTTTTGTGTTGTTCAAGGCCTTTGAACAGGGTATGGTAGTATTTGTGTCAAGAACTGCAATGCTGCTGGGTTTTTCACACTAAACAGTTACCCGTGGGGGTGTGGGGGTGGGGGGGGGGGGGGTGTACTCAGTGAATACTAACAGCAGAATAACTGGTTATAAAGTGGTGGAATTGTCCTTTACTCAGTATACTGTGTGTTATTAAAGGACAATTCCACCACTTTATAACCAGTTATTCTGCTGTTAGTAGTCGATGCAGGGAAGTTAGTTAGACTGTGGCTAGTGGATGAGGAGGGGAAGGTTGGACGCCAGTTAGACTGTGGCTAGTGGATGAGGAGGGGAAGGTTGGACGCCAGTTAGACTGTGGCTAGTGGATGAGGAGGGGAAGGTTGGACGCCAGTTAGACTGAGGCTAGTGGATGAGGAGGGGAAGGTTGGACGCCAGTTAGACTGTGGCTAGTGGATGAGGAGGGGAAGGTTGGACGCCAGTTAGACTGTGGCTAGTGGATGAGGAGGGGAAGGTTGGACGCCAGTTAGACTGAGGCTAGTGGATGAGGAGGGGAAGGTTGGACGCCAGTTAGACTGTGGCTAGTGGATGAGGAGGGGAAGGTTGGACGCCAGTTAGACTGAGGCTAGTGGATGAGGAGGGGAAGGTTGGACGCCAGTTAGACTGTGGCTAGTGGATGAGGAGGGGGAAGGTTGGACGCCAGTTAGACTGAGGCTAGTGGATGAGGAGGGGGAAGGTTGGACGCCAGTTAGACTGTGGCTAGTGGATGAGGAGGGGGAAGGTTGGACGCCAGTTAGACTGAGGCTAGTGGATGAGGAGGGGAAGGTTGGACGCCAGTTAGACTGAGGCTAGTGGATGAGGAGGGGAAGGTTGGACGCCATCTTGTGGTCCTCTGTAGCTCAGCTGGTAGAGCACGGCGCTTGGAACGCCAAGGTAGTGGGTTCGATCCCCGGGACCACCCATACACAAAAAATGTATGCACGCATGACTGTAAGTCGCTTTGGATAAAAGCGTCTGCTAAATGGCATATTATTTCATTTCATCTCTCTCTGGAGGTCTAGGTCACCTATTCTTCTGTTACTGTCTCTGTGTCTTGTCTGGTGTCTCTCTCCACCATATATTATTCTGTTGCTGTCTTTTGTCTTGCGTATCTCTTTAGTTTTGCGATCCAAAACGATCAAAGGGATACTGGGGTAGCTTAACTTGTTTCGGGCCTGTGTCTGGGTCACCTATATAGTCCTCTTCCCTACCAGTCACCCCTGGCTGCTGCTGTTCTGTGCTCCACTGGCTGCTGTTCTGTGCTCCACTGGCCTGCTGTTCTGTGCTCCACTGGCCTGCTGTTCTGTGCTCCACTGGCCTGCTGTTCTGTGCTCCACTGGCCTGCTGTTCTGTGCTCCACTGGCTGCTGCTGTTCTGTGCTCCACTGGCCTGCTGTTCTGTGCTCCACTGGCCTGCTGTTCTGTGCTCCACTGGCCTGCTGTTCTGTGCTCCACTGGCCTGCTGTTCTGCGCTCCACTGGCCTGCTGTTCTGTGCTCCACTGGCTGCTGTTCTGTGCTCCACTGGCCTGCCGTTCTGTGCTCCACTGGCCTGCTGTTCTGTGCTCCACTGGCCTGCTGTTCTGTGCTCCACTGGCCTGCTGTTCTGTGCTCCACTGGCCTGCTGTTCTGTGCTCCACTGGCCTGCCGTTCTGTGCTCCACTGGCCTGCTGTTCTGCGCTCCACTGGCCTGCTGTTCTGCGCTCCACTGGCCTGCTGTTCTGTGCTCCACTGGCCTGCTGTTCTGTGCTCCACTGGCCTGCTGTTCTGCGCTCCACTGGCCTGCTGTTCTGTGCTCCACTGGCCTGCTGTTCTGCGCTCCACTGGCCTGCTGTTCTGTGCTCCACTGGCCTGCTGTTCTGCGCTCCACTGGCCTGCTGTTCTGTGCTCCACTGGCCTGCTGTTCTCATCTGTCCTCCTCCTTGGCTCATACGAAAGGTAGCACGGTAGAGGTACAGCATGTCATTAGGGTGACAGCACTTCCTGATTTGGCCTAGCACTTCCTGATTTGGCCTAGTTTTAGATTTGGTTCATTGAGAAATGCTAGCGGCCAGACTGAATTCAAAATTGAGTTGGTTTCGGGGTGTGGTTTGATGTGGGTGTCTCGTGTGTGTGTTCGCAAGTGGGAAGATTTAACCAAATTATTTCGGCAATTAGCTTCAGCCGGCTGGTAGGCGACCAAACTTTGACTTTGGATAGCTTATCTCTGGGGCTAGTTAGGGACCATCAATAAATTACACAACTGTCACGCCCTGGCTCTGGGGACTTTTATATGTTGAGCCAGGGTGTTAGTGTCTATGTGTTAGTTTCTGGGTGTTAGGTTCTATGTTTCGTTTTCTATGTTCTTGTTCTAGTTTATGTGTTTCTATGTTGGCCGGGGTGGTTCCCAATTAGAGACAGCTGTGGCTCGTTGTCTCTGATTGGGAACCATACTTAGGCAGCCTGTTGTGCACTTGTCTTTTGTGGGATCTTGTTCCGTGTAGGTTTGTGTTTATGACCGAGGACTTCACGTTTCGTTTTGTTGTTTTGTTATTGTTAATAGTACTCAATAAAAGATGTACGCATTTCACGCTGCGCCTTGGTCCACTCATTACGACGATCGTGACAACAACGTAAATGAGACAATATTTTCATGTTGCGCACCTTTTTGTTTTCTAATTAAATCCTTTCAATATTTGTATATGAATTACTACAATTTATAATTGGTTTGAGGTTGTTAAGTAATTGTAATTTGGAGCTATTGGAATTTTTACATATTGTCCCATGTACATAGTGTAATTTACCGATGGTCCCTAACTAGCCCCATAGGGATATCCAAAGTCAACCCAAGTTTAACACAGGCATTACAATCAGGTCACATGCAGCTGCACTCCAAATTGATGATTACAAATGTGCTGCCAAGTAATCATCAGTCTGACTCATATCGATGTCACATAGGCTGTTTTCTAAATTATAGGCTGTTTTCTAAATGATCAAGTTGGATTTTAGGGAGTGGTTTCTCTTTAAAGTGACTGTATACTGATATGACCAGGGCAACTCAACGTTACTGTATATTGACACAACCAGGGCAACTCAACGTTGTAAACCCCCCCCACTCCACAGTGTACTGTTCTTGTCTTCTAACCCCCCTGTCTTCTAACCCCCCTCTCCTCTCCACAGAGTACTGTTTCCTACCACAGGACGTGGGTACAGCCCCAGTGTCAGGAGCAGAAGACTTCCAGATCATGCTGTATTATGATGCCTCTAAAGACCTGTGCTACCCCTTCAAGTACCTGGGGGAGGGGGGCAACGCCAACCGCTTCACCCTGGAGAGAATCTGCATGAGGAACTGTTCCGCCAGGGCAGAGGAGATCTATCCAGTGGATGGTGAGATAACACACATTTAATCATTAATACAGGTAGGATACTATAACCAGTCCAGACCCTGTCCTCTCAAAAGCAACAACCTCACGGCACAACTCCTCTCCCCCCGTGTGACCTACTTGTTGTGTGTGTGTACTGACATGTGTGTGTCACTGATAGATGCACACAAACACATTACATGTTCATGTTTTTAAATGTGTGTAAATTGTAAAGTATTTTGTCTGTAATGTATTTTTCATTACGTGTCAGACTCCAGTAAGACTAGCTGTCCCCATTGGCGTCGGCTAATGGGGATCCTAATAAATCACATAAATATCTGTCAAGGCTTCTGTGCATTCACTGGACACATTCATCATAGGAAGAGGATAAGTGGCGGCAGGTAGCTTTAGTGGTTAAGAGCGTTGTGCCATTAACCGAAAGGTTGCTGGTTCTAATCTCCGAGCCGACTATGTGAAAAATCTGTCGATGTGCCCTTGAGCAAGGCACTTAACCCTAATTGCTCTGGATAAGAGTGTCTGCTAAATGATGTATTATTATATTATTATAAGTGGACACAGTGTTCTGTTCATTAAATCCTATTGGTAGATACAGACATAGCAGGCGGACACAGTGTTCTGTTCATTAAATCCTATTGGTAGATACAGACATAGCAGGTGGACACAGTGTTCTGTTCATTAAATCCTATTGGTAGATACAGACATAGCAGGCGGACACAGTGTTCTGTTCATTAAATCCTATTGGTAGATACAGACATAGCAGGTGGACACAGTGTTCTGTTCATTATGTATTCCGGTTATTACAGCACAGAAAACACCCTCTATTGTGCTATGGCCATAAACAAGGGCTTTACTGTGCTATGGCCATAAACAAGGACTTTGGAGTACCATATCTACAGAGGAAGTAGTTTCTATTGCCCCTGCTATGACACCTATGTAGGGTGGTGGGTGTGGGTGTGTTTAGGAGAGAGAGAGTGAGAGAGAGAGAGAGAGAGAGAGAGAGAGAGAGAGAGAGAGAGAGAGAGAGAGAGAGAGAGAGAGAGAGAGAGAGAGAGAGAGAGAGAGAGAGAGAGAGAGAGAGAGAGAGAGAGAGAGAGAGAGAGAGAGAGAGAGAGAGAGAGAGAGAGAGAGGCAGAGAGAGAGAGAGAGAGAGAGAGAGAGAGAGAGAGAGAGAGAGAGAGAGAGAGAGAGAGAGAGAGAGAGAGAGAGAGAGAGAGAGAGAGAGAGATAGAGAGAGAGAGAGAGATGTTTACTGTCGTCTAATGTTGGGTGTGTTGAGGTTTACCACCTAAATGTGAGGCAGAGATCATCCATAATGTCTGAAATGAGAAGAGTAACTCATTCAAAGCCTACTACTGATCTCAGGGCTAAATTTGGCCTGCGGGTGATTTTATTTCCCCCTCCTAAGTTTTCTGAGCAAATGTAATTATATATATTTTTAGAAATCGTTGTTAGACATAGAAGACTGTCAAATCACCAATACATTTTATTTAGGAATTCTGTTCCCAGGTATTCCCACTCATAAATAGAGAGCCACATGTGATCGTATCCCAACATCGTCAAGGTCTGAAATGATTATGTTATAGTCCAATACTATATCTGTTTGGGATTCTTGAGGTCAATTTGTAGTGTACAAATGATTTATAACTATGTTCCGGCCCCCCCGACCATCCGCTCAAGGTAAATCGGCCCACGACTGAATCTGGTTGACGATCCCTGGTTTACAGTAGAAGCACTAACGCAACCGTGTACTAATGTGCAGCAGAACGTTTTCCTTAATTGCAATGTGCCACCATGTGGCACAACATAGTAACAACACCCAGAACAATGTCACGTCAGGGACAACTTTTTTTAAATCGGTTGAACAAATATAACTACTGATCTGTGTGAAACCTCCGAATTGAACCTACACGGAAATCACATCATTTGAAAATATCCACTGAAGTCTTCTTAGTGTGTGATTAATGGTTAGTCTCTCTCCCTAACCCCTAACCCCTAACCCCTAACCCCAACCCCTCTCCTTCCCCCTGTCCAGAGTCAAAGGCCTGCCACTACAGGAAGGCTCTGGGTGAATGCTACGGTACCTACCTACGCTACTACTACGACCCCATCCACTCAAAGTGTAAGAAGTTCCACTGGACCGGCTGTGTGGGGAACGGGAACCGGTTCATCGACCATCAGGCCTGCAACGCCACCTGTGCTGGGATTCATGGTGACGTAAAATGATGACATAACATGACATAACATGACAGAAGATGGCATAACATGACATAACACATAACATAGCATAAAACTGATACTATATTTCGAATAATCTGATATAATAATCTTATAATCTTGATAATAATCGGATGTTTTGTCATCAGATGATGGTACTGAGGAGGAGGAGGATGAGCCCGATACTCCTATTGGTGAGTAGAGAGATAGGTCTATATACTCCTATTGGTGAGTAGAGAGATAGGTCTATATACTCCTATTGGTGAGTAGAGAGATAGGTCTATATACTCCTATTGGTGAGTAGAGAGATAGGTCTATATACTCCTATTGGTGAGTAGAGAGATAGGTCTATATACTCCTATTGGTGAGTAGAGAGATAGGTCTATATACTCCTATTGGTGAGGAGATAGATAGGTCTATATACTCCTATTGGTGAGTAGAGAGATAGGTCTATATACTCCTATTGGTGAGTAGAGAGATAGGTCTATATACTCCTATTGGTGAGCAGAGAGATAGGTCTATATACTCCTATTGGTGAGTAGAGAGATAGGTCTATATACTCCTATTGGTGAGTAGAGAGATAGGTCTATATACTCCTATTGGTGAGTAGATAGATAGGTCTATATACTCCTATTGGTGAGTAGAGAGATAGGTCTATATACTCCTATTGGTGAGTAGAGAGATAGGTCTATATACTCCTATTGGTGAGTAGAGAGATAGGTCTATATACTCCTATTGGTGAGTAGAGATAGGTCTATATACTCCTATTGGTGAGTAGATAGATAGGTCTCATATGTATTCTACACCAAGGGATCTGATTGGGTAGTTATACACTACATGACCAATAGGATGTGGACACCTGCTCATCGAACATCTCATTCCAAAATCCTGGGCATTAATATGGAGTTGGTCCCCCCCCTTTGCTGCTATAACAGCCTCCACTCTTCTGGGAAGGCTTTCCACTAGATGTTGGAACATTGCTGTGGGGACTTGCTTCCATTCAGCCACAAGAGCATTAGTGAGGACGGGCACTGATGTTGGGTGATTAGGCCTGGCTCGCAGTCGGCGTTCCAATTCATCCCAAAGATGTTCGATTGGAGTTAAAGTCAGGGCTCTGTGCAGGCCAGTCAAGTTCTTCCACACCGATCTCAACAAAACATTTCTGTATGGACCTTGCTTTGTACATGGGGGCATTGTCATGCTGAAACAGGAATGGGCCTTCCCAAACTGTTGCCAAAAAGTTGGAAACACAGAATCGTCTAGAATGTCATTGTATACTGTAGCGTTAAGATTTCCCTTCACTGGAACTAAGGGGCCTAGCCCGAACCATGAAAAACAGCCCCAGACCATTATTCCTCCTCCACCAAACTTTACAGTTGGCACTATGCATTGGGGCAGGTAGCGTTCTCCTGGCATCCACCAAACCCAGATTCGTCCATCGGACTGCCAGATGGTGAAGCGTGATTCATCACTCCAGAGAACGTGTTTCCACTGCTCCAGAGTCCAATGGCGGTGAGCTTTAAACCACTCTAGCCGACGCTTGGCATTGCGCATGGTGATCTTAGGCTTGTGTGCGGCTGCTCGGCCATGGAAACCCATTTCATGAATCTCCCGACGAACAGCTCATGTGCTGACGTTGCTTCCAGAGGCAGTTTGGAACTCAGTAGTGAGTATTGCAACCGAGGACAGACGATTTTTACGCGCTTCAGCACTCGGCGGTCCCGTTCTGTGATGTTGTGTGGCCTACCACTTCACGGCTGAGCCGTTGTTGCTCCTAGACGTTTCCACTTCACAATAACAGCACTTACAGTTGACCAGGGCAGCTCTAGCAGGGCAGAAACTTGACGAACTGACTTGTTGGAAAGGTGGCATCCTGTGACGGTGCCATGTTGAAAGTCACTGAGTTCTTCAGTAAGGCCATTATACTGCCAATGTTTGTCTATGGAGATTGCATGGCGGTGTGCTCGATTTTATACACCTGTCAGCAACGGTTGTGGCTGAAATAGTAAAATCCACTAATTTTAAGGGGTGTCCACGTACCTTTGTATATAGAGTGTAGGTCTATTCAATAACAACAAAAACAACAACAAAAATGTACAGTCGTGGTCAAAAGTTTTGAGAATGACACAAGTATTGGTCTTCACAAGTTCGCTGCTTCAGTGTTATGAGATATTTTTGTCAGATGTTACTATGGTATACTGAAGTATAATTACACGCATTCCATAAGTGTCAAAGGCTTTTATTGACAATTACATTAAGTTTATGCAAAGAATCAATATTTGCAGTGTTGACCCTTCTTTTTCAAGACCTCTGCAATCCGCCCTGGCATGCTGTCAATTAACTTCTGGGCCACATCCTGACTGATGGCAGCCCATTCTTGCATAATCAATGCTTGGAGTTTGTCAGAATTTGTGGGTTTTTGTTTGTCCACCCACCTCTTGAGGATTGACCACAAGTTCTCAATGGGATTAAGGTCTGGGGAGTTTCCATGGACCCAAAATGTCGATGTTTTGTTCCCTGAGCTACTTAGTTATCACTTTTGCCTTATGGCAAGGTGCTCCATCATGCTGGAAAAGGCATTGGTCGTCACCAAACTGTTCTTGGATGGTTGTGAGAAGTTGCTCTCGGAGGATGTGTTGGTACCATTCTTTATTCATGGCTGTGTTCAATTGTGAGTGAGCCCACTGTCGTATCGAGTGAGTGGTGGCAATTATTGCTGATGAACAAAAGGAGTCTGCTCATACTGAACGTTGATCATAAGGTTTATTCAGATCACAAGCTTTAGCATGAGTGACAGACTCGCGAGGTCTGGAGAGCAGTGTCCTCCAATTCCAATGGCTGCTCTGCCCTATCTTCTTCGTGTACCCCTATTTATAAACAATGCAACAAGATGGGCTCCCTCTTCTGGCCAATCACCAGTTTACAACACACTTCCTGTCTATTATATGTGACATTATACTAAACATTGCCTTTTGATACTAACATAACCAACATTCCATTTCTTCATGAAAAACATTTAACAAAGACATAATCTTAATACACTACACCACTCCCTTGGCTGAGAAGCAACCCCACACATGAATGGTCTCAGGATGCTTTACTGTTGGCATGACACAGGACTGATGGTAGCGCTTTTCCGGATGCCCCAAATAATCGGAAAGGGGATTCATCAGAGAAAATGGCTTTACCCCAGTCCTCAGCAGTCCAATCCCTGTACCTTTTGCAGAATATCAGTCTGTCCCTGATGTTTTTCCTGGAGAGAAGTGGCTTCCTCGCTGCCCTTCTTGACACCAGGCCGTCCTCCAAAAGTCTTTGCCTCACTGTGCGTGGAGATGCACTCACACCTGCCTGCTGCCATTCCCGAGCAAGCTCTGCACTGGTGGTGCCCCGATCCCGCAGCTGAATCAACTTTAGGAGACGGTCCTGGCGCTTGCTGGACTTTCTTGGGCACCCTGAAGCCTTCTTCACAACAATTGAACTTCTCTCCTTGAAGTTCTTGATGATCCGATAAATGGTTGATTTAGGTGCAATCTTACTAGCAGCAATATCCTTGCCTGTGAAGCCCTTTTTGTGCAAAGCAATGATGACGGCATGTGTTTCCTTGCAGGTAACCATGGTTAACAGAGGAAGAACAATGATTTCAAGCACCACCCTCCTTTTAAAGCTTCCAGTCTGTTATTCTAACTCAATCAGCATGACAGAGTGATCTCCAGCCTTGTCCTCGTCAACACTCTCACCTGTGTTAACGAGAGAATCACTGACAAGATGGCAGCTGGTCCTTTTGTGGCAGGGCTGAAATGCAGTGGAAATGTTTTTTTGGGATTAAGTTAATTATATATATATATATATGCAAATTGCCATCATCACAACTGAGGCAACAGACTTTGTGAAAATTAGTATTTGTGTCATTCTCCAAACTTTTGACCACGACTGTAGGCCAAATCAACAGTCTATTATTAATTAATTCACTTATGTTATGGTTAACAAAACACTCAAATGTTATTCTGTTTCCTGCAGCCCTGATTCTGGGAGTGGTGTTTGGGATCACGGGAGCAATCATTATTGGAGTCGTTGTTTTCCTGGTGATGCAGAGCAAGTAAGTGATACAGTACAGTACGCAGTACATTATTCTCTGGTGATACAGTACGCAGTACATTATTCTCTGGTGATACAGTACGCAGTACATTATTCTCTGGTGATACAGTACGCAGTACATTATTCTCTGGTGATACAGTACGCAGTACATTATTCTCTGGTGATACAGTACGCAGTACATTATTCTCTGGTGATACAGTACACTGTTCATTATTCTCTGGTGATACAGTACGCTGTTCATTATTCTCTGGTGATACAGTACACTGTTCATTATTCTCTGGTGATACAGTACACTGTTCATTATTCTCTTTAATTAAAAAAGAAGAAAAGGATATAACAGATTGATTTGTTGTTGTTGTAATTTGGCTTAATTATGCTACAAGTAACTAACTGCCCTTTTATATCAAATTTCAGGAAGAATCACAAAAGTGCACCAAAGAAAGTGAAAGAAGGCAAGACGGAGACGCCACTGCAAGAACAACCAATAGAGATGGCATAGAGAAGAGACCACAGCAAGAACAACCAATAGAGATGGCATAGAGAAGAGACCACAGCAAGAACAACCAATAGAGATGGCATAGAGAAGAGACCACAGCAAGGACAACCAATAGAGATGGCATAGAGAAGAGACCACAGCAAGGACAACCAATAGAGATGGCATAGAGAAGAGACCACAGCAAGGACAACCAATAGAGATGGCATAGAGAAGAGACCACAGCAAGGACAACCTATAGAGATGGCATAGAGAAGAGACCACAGCAAGAACAACCAATAGAGATGGCATAGAGAAGAGACCACAGCAAGAACAACCAATAGAGATGGCATAGAGAAGAGACCACAGCAAGGAATGGAAACACCATAGTAATTAGACTGACTAGAATGCATGATCCCATTCAAGTCAACTTTCCATTTTGAGTGTACCCCATGGCCGTCATTCTATTTCTAGGGGAAACACCAGGCGGGGCCTTCACCTGAATGACCCCTCTCAGGATGATATAACAGAAGAACGTAGATATACATCTAACGAACCTACAATGTAATGTACTGTAATGTATCCATCATTTTTTGTTATCAGATTATTCACAAATCAATTTTGTGGATTCTGCCTTCTCCTTCACTAATGCAGGCCAGGCTGTTTTCATTATGGTGACGTTTCAAATGACTCTCACTCATCTTACAGCAAGGCTTTCTGCACTCTCCTCTTTTACAATATGACTTCTGTGTTTATTTCTGGTAGACTTGGTAACTACTCACATCATCTCCACGGATTTCAAAGAATAAGCACTATTCTTTATTAACTACATTACAGGCATTGTGTGCTTTATTGAACTCCTACGTGTGCAACAGGATTCTTCTGATATTCTGACAGTTCTTAATGTGGAACGTTTTATTTTATGTGCTGTTTATGTTTGGTCTGTATCAACATTGTGATTGGTTTTGTTCCTACTACTGTATGTCACATGTTTGTAGATATGAGAATAAACCAATACGCCTGTTTAAAAAAATACATATTATGGGACTGAGACGATATCATCCTCCACCAGGTTTTACCCACAGAAATAGAATGAATAGAACGGTCGTCCCCATTCAAGTAAATTATGCCATTATGGACTGGCAGCCATTTTTTGTATACCCATAGGAGCAAAGCAGGGAGTAAAAGCAGGAAGTAAAAGCAGGAAGTAAATAAAAGCAGCAAGTCAATCTGTGCTGTGATTTTGTTGTTGTTGTTAAATTCCATACATTTTGAAAGATACAAATTCAAATGTGTTACAAAAATCTATACATGCTTCTTAAAAATTGTAACACAAAACATCACAAACAAACAGATACACAAAAACAAAATACGTGAAACGCTTAAGAGTATCAATTGATTTCAATACCTTCTTATTGTTACAGAGCATAGTATTCAATGTGGCATTTAAATCTACCATCAAAAATATTGAATAGGATGGTGTTTTCTTAAAATTATAATTTTTTATAGATGTCATATTTAGCAAGAATTATAATAAAATGTATCACATTATTTTCGTAGTGGAGAATCTTGGACTATCAAAAACATAAAGAGCATCAGTTTGCAAATGGATGTCCCTACTAAACCCAAGTCGAGCCGAAGATCTACCCAGAACATAATCACATAATCTGTCCCAGATTGACCAAATTTACATTTCTCTTCAACATTTCTAATATTTACTGAACAAAAATATAAATGCAACATGCAACAATTTCAACGATTTTACTGAGTTACAGTTCAAATGAGGAAATTAGTCAATTGAAATAAATTCATTAGGCCCTAATCTATGGATTTCACATAACTGGGAATACAGTTATGCATCTGTTGGTCACAGATACAGTGCCTTGCAAAAGTATTAATAATTCACCCCCCTTGGTGTTTTTCCTATTTTGGTGCATTACCACCTGTAATTTAAATGGATTTTTATTTGGATTTCATGTAATGGACATACACAAAATAGTAATTAATTGGTGAAGTGAAATGAAAAAAATAACTTGTTTCAAAAAATTCCAAAAAATAAATAACGGAAAACTGGTGTATTCACCCCCTTTGCTATGAAGCCCCTAAATAAGATCTGGTGCAACCAATTACCTTCAGAAGTCACATAATTAGTTAAATAAAGTCCACCTGTGTGCAATCTAAGTGTCACATGATCTCAGTATATATACACCTGTTCTGAAAGGCCCCAGAGTCTGCAACACCACTAAGCAAGGGGCACCACCAAGCAAGCGGCACCATGAAGACCAAGGAGCTCTCCAAACAGGTAAGGGACAAAGTTGTGGAGTAGTACAGATCATAGTTGGGTTATAAAAAAATATCAGAAACTTTGAACATCCCACGGAGCACCATTAAATCCATTATAAAAAAATGGAAAGAATATGGCACCACAACAAACCTGCCAAGAGAGGGTCGCCCACCAAAACTCACGGACCAGGCAAGGAGGGCATTAATCAGAGAGGCAACAAAGAGACCAAAGATATAACCCTGAAGGAGCTGCAAAGCTCCACAGTGGAGATTGGAGTATCTGTCCATAGGACCACTTTAAGCCGTACACTCCACAGAGCTGGGCTTTACAGAAGAGTGGCCAGAAAAAAGCCATTGCTTAAAGAAAAAAATAAGCAAACACATTTGGTGTTCGCCAAAAGGCATGTGGGAGACTCCCCAAACATATGGAAGAATGTACTCTGGTCAGATGAGACTACAATTGAGCTTTTTGGCCATCAAGGAAAACGCTATGTCTGGCGCAAACCCAACACCTCTCATTACCCCGAGAACACCATCCCCACAGTGAAGCATGGTGGTAGCAACATCATGCTGTGGGGATGTTTTTCATTGGCAGGGACTGGGAAACTGGTCAGAATTGAAGGAATGATGGATGGGTCTAAATACAGGGAAATTCTTGAGGGAAACCTGTTTCAGTCTTCCAGAGATTTGAGACTGGGACGGAGGTTCACCTTCCAGCAGGACAATGACCCTAAGCATACTGCTAATGCAACACTCGACTGGTTTAAGGGGAAACATTTAAATGTCTTGGAATGGCCTAGTCAAAGCCCAGACTTCAATCCAATTGAGAATCTGTGGTATGACTTAAAGATTGCGGTACACCAGCAGAACCCATCCAACTTGAAGGAGCTGGAGCAGTTTTGGCTTGAAGAATGGGCAAAAATTCCAGTGGCTAGATGTGCCAAGCTTAGAGAGACATACCCCAAGAGACTTTCAGCTGTAATTGCTGCAAAAGGTGGCTCTACAAAGTAGAGGGGGGGGGGGGGTTATGCACGCTCAAGTTTTCAGTTTCTTTGTCTTATTTCTTTTTTGTTTCACAATACAAAATATTTTGCATCTTCAAAGTGGTAGATATGTTGTGTAAATCAAATGATACAAACCCCCCAAAAATCCATTTTAATACCAGGTTGTAAGGCAACAAAATAGGAAAAAATGACAATGTGGGTGAATACTTTCGCAAGCCACTGTAAGCCTTCTGCCTTAGTCAGAAAAACTCTTCCTTGAATGGACAAATCTCTGCCTAACCATGAGTTGTTACATATACATTATTCATACACTTTACATACATGGTACTTTCATACACAGTATTACGTAATAGGAATACACGTTGACATACATGTGCAGTGAAAACAGGACAAATATAAGCACCCCCATGGGATCTTTAGTGACCACAGTGTTGGGTCACCCGTTTAAAGTTCCCATCTTCTTACATTTTATTGAGGAACATTCCATTGTTAGTACTTCAATATTATTAAAATTAAATTAATGTTGTAAAAGTGTATGGTATAAATTACAGTGCTCTGTCTTTGAATGTACTGCCTTCTTGTTAATTTATTTCCCCTG
This sequence comes from Coregonus clupeaformis, assembly GCF_020615455.1. NCBI lineage: Eukaryota > Metazoa > Chordata > Actinopteri > Salmoniformes > Salmonidae > Coregonus > Coregonus clupeaformis. The sequence goes on along the minus strand of NW_025533506.1, from coordinate 1,003,678 downwards.
GTGGCATTCATACATCTTCGTGCACACAACTTGAAACGGAACACTTTTACTCTCCCAACTGAGTTGTTTTCCTGCCAAAGGCTGTGCATCTGTTGAAGGTCAAGAATATGATATATTATTTACATTTTTCCATTTTAGTCATTTAGCAGACGCTCTTATCCAGAGCGACTTACAGTTAGTGAGTGCATAATTTTTTTTATTTTATTCCCCGTGGGAACTAAAAATTATTAGAACGAAAGGCTTGTAGGGAAACTAACAACGTTGCTCTATCAGATAGAAGAACCCTGTGCCTTTATGCTAGCTTTGAGGTGTTTTGACTCATTTCATGTCAACGCTAGCTAGCTAGCTAACCAACAACTCCCTGTCAACGCTAGCTAGCTAGCTAACCAACAACTCCCTGTCAATGCTAGCTAGCTAGCTAACCAACAACTCCCTGTCAATGCTAGCTAGCTAGCTAACCAACAACTCCCTGTCAATGCTAGCTAGCTAGCTAACCAACAACTCCATGTCAATGCTAGCTAGCTAGCTAACCAACAACTCCCTGTCAATGCTAGCTAGCTAGCTAACCAACAACTCCCTGTCAATGCTAGCTAGCTAGCTAACCAACAACTCCCTGTCAATGCTAGCTAGCTAGCTAACCAACAACTCCATGTCAATGCTAGCTAGCTAGCTAACCAACAACTCCCTGTCAACGCTAGCTAGCTAGCTAACCAACAACTCCCTGTCAATGCTAGCTAGCTAGCTAACCAACAACTCCCTGTCAATGCTAGCTAGCTAGCTAACCAACAACTCCCTGTCAATGCTAGCTAGCTAGCTAACCAACAACTCCATGTCAATGCTAGCTAGCTAGCTAACCAACAACTCAACTTGTTTTCGCTAGCTACGTCATTTCCTCCGAATTGGAGTCAGCGTTTGAACCGTTTACACTTTCTGGACGTAGAAGTGATAGGTTTCAGTTTGAACGTAGCGCCCTAATTTGATTAAGATACATTCATATCTATAATATGGTGTGGTATGTTAGCTAGCTAACTAAGCAACAATTGAATCACGACACAACGGCTAATTAGCCAGTGAACTTAGCTAGCTTTTTGCCAAAGCTGCTACGTAGTTAGCGCAACAAGACTGCTAAAACTTGGAGACGTTAGCTAGCTACCAGTCCAGTTTGATGGAGTGCCCTCATTTGAACTCCAGTGTTTGCGTTGCCATTGATTCCTCTAGCTTCCACGAAGGTTCGCCATCCTCCTGGTGTTGCAGCGGTGAGTTAGTCGACATTTCATTCTGATAGCTAACTAATGTGGCTGTTAGTTAGCTAACTAGCCGTGCATACAGCTAGCCACCTGATAGCTACTTGTCTTGACCAGACTTGGGGTTTTCTACTGTTTCCGTGGCTGTTAATTGATTTGTGAAGTTTCTTGCCCCCCCACACACCTTGTTTACACATTTTGCACCTTCATTGATGAAGATGCCGATGCATCTATGATGAAACCAACTACTAGCTATCTACTTTCATAGCGTGGGAATGTGTTACTCCATTCATTGACGCTAACTGTTTTGGCGCCTACTGACGATAGTATCTTCTGAACCGGAGAGTGTTAAGAGCCCCGACGCCAGTCTGACGATAGTATCTTCTGAACCGGAGAGTGTTAAGAGCCCCGACGCCAGTCTGACGATAGTATCTTCTGAACCGGAGAGTGTTAAGAGCCCCGACGCCAGTCTGACGATAGTATCTTCTGAACCGGAGAGTGTTAAGAGCCCCGACGCCAGTCTGACGATAGTATCTTCTGAACCGGAGAGTGTTAAGAGCCCCGACGCCAGTCTAAACATCGGTTACTGCACGTTCCTTGTTTACAAAAACGTATCTTTCACATCAGCAAGAAATACATTAAAAAAAAACATGTTAAATGACCACACACCTTGTTAGTGTTTCCACACGGCCATATCTCCATGTTACATCGCTTATTTCCTAAGAATGTCAGAAAATATAGGTGTCCACCTGTGCTAGTTAGCTATCTAGTATACTCCGAAAACCTGTGAATACCTCCACTACACTACTTTGGTTTGCATTGTGAGTACACACAATGCCCACTGAAACATAAGTGGGTATACTACTGATTCAGACTGAGCCAAATGTGGCCGACTGTAACCTCTGTAAACCCTACATACAGTGACGTAGGGGTTGAGAGCTAAGAATGTCCTAAACTGAAGTTACATAGCATCTAATGTCTCTTCCTCTGTATAGTTTGCAGGTCAAACAAAAGTCCCTGGGTATGTCTCACCTGTCTCAATGTGCATTGTGGAAGGTTAGTATTGACATAATCATTGAAGTTACATGCAGCAGATAGTTGGTCATCTTGTTTAACAGGACTCATTCCAGATTTTAGATGCATATGGATGGCCACGTGACTATTGCGAAGTGATAATGCCTTGACCTATGTAAAACGAGCAGAGAGTAGTGATGTGTTGTGTTTAATGCAGTCAAGCTTTGTTTCTCTCCAGGTATGTGAATGGTCATGCTAAGAAGCACTACGAGGACAGCCAGAGCCAGGTGACTGGAGGTGGCGGTCAGAACAGCTGGGAGGAGGAAGAGAAGAATGATCAGCACCTGGTCTCCATGGACTGTACCAGCTACATCTCCTTCTGGTGAGTGGACCACCTGGTCTCCATGGACTGTACCAGCTACAGCTCCTTCTGGTGAGTGGACCACCTGGTCTCCATGGACTGTACCAGCTACAGCTCCTTCTGGTGGACCACCTGGTCTCCATGGACTGTACCAGCTACAGCTCCTTCTGGTGAGTGGACCACCTGGTCTCCATGGACTGTACCAGCTACAGCTCCTTCTGGTGAGTGGACCACCTGGTCTCCATGGACTGTACCAGCTACAGCTCCTTCTGGTGGACCACCTGGTCTCCATGGACTGTACCAGCTACAGCTCCTTCTGGTGAGTGGACCACCTGGTCTCCATGGACTGTACCAGCTACAGCTCCTTCTGGTGGACCACCTGGTCTCCATGGACTGTACCAGCTACAGCTCCTTCTGGTGAGTGGACCACCTGGTCTCCATGGACTGTACCAGCTACAGCTCCTTCTGGTGAGTGGACCACCTGGTCTCCATGGACTGTACCAGCTACAGCTCCTTCTGGTGAGTGGACCACCTGGTCTCCATGGACTGTACCAGCTACAGCTCCTTCTGGTGAGTGGACCACCTGGTCTCCATGGACTGTACCAGCTACAGCTCCTTCTGGTGAGTGGACCACCTGGTCTCCATGGACTGTACCAGCTACAGCTCCTTCTGGTGAGTGGACCACCTGGTCTCCATGGACTGTACCAGCTACAGCCCCTTCTGGTGAGTGGACCACCTGGTCTCCATGGACTGTACCAGCTACAGCTCCTTCTGGTGGACCACCTGGTCTCCATGGACTGTACCAGCTACAGCTCCTTCTGGTGGACCACCTGGTCTCCATGGACTGTACCAGCTACAGCCCCTTCTGGTGAGTGGACCACCTGGTCTCCATGGACTGTACCAGCTACAGCTCCTTCTGGTGAGTGGACCACCTGGTCTCCATGGACTGTACCAGCTACAGCTCCTTCTGGTGGACCACCTGGTCTCCATGGACTGTACCAGCTACAGCTCCTTCTGGTGAGTGGACCACCTGGTCTCCATGGACTGTACCAGCTACAGCTCCTTCTGGTGAGTGGACCACCTGGTCTCCATGGACTGTACCAGCTACAGCTCCTTCTGGTGGACCACCTGGTCTCCATGGACTGTACCAGCTACAGCTCCTTCTGGTGAGTGGACCACCTGGTCTCCATGGACTGTACCAGCTACAGCTCCTTCTGGTGAGTGGACCACCTGGTCTCCATGGACTGTACCAGCTACAGCTCCTTCTGGTGAGTGGACCACCTGGTCTCCATGGACTGTACCAGCTACAGCTCCTTCTGGTGAGTGGACCACCTGGTCTCCATGGACTGTACCAGCTACAGCCCCTTCTGGTGAGTGGACCACCTGGTCTCCATGGACTGTACCAGCTACAGCTCCTTCTGGTGAGTGGACCACCTGGTCTCCATGGACTGTACCAGCTACAGCTCCTTCTGGTGAGTGGACCACCTGGTCTCCATGGACTGTACCAGCTACAGCTCCTTCTGGTGAGTGGACCACCTGGTCTCCATGGACTGTACCAGCTACAGCCCCTTCTGGTGGACCACCTGGTCTCCATGGACTGTACCAGCTACATCTCCTTCTGGTGAGTGGACCACCTGGTCTCCATGGACTGTACCAGCTACAGCTCCTTCTGGTGAGTGGACCACCTGGTCTCCATGGACTGTACCAGCTACAGCCCCTTCTGGTGGACCACCTGGTCTCCATGGACTGTACCAGCTACATCTCCTTCTGGTGAGTGGACCACCTGGTCTCCATGGACTGTACCAGCTACAGCTCCTTCTGGTGAGTGGACCACCTGGTCTCCATGGACTGGTCCAAGCTACAGCTCCTTCTGGTAAGTGGACCACCTGGTCTCCATGGACTGTACCAGCTACAGCCCCTTCTGGTGAGTGGACCACCTGGTCTCCATGGACTGTACCAGCTACAGCTCCTTCTGGTGGACCACCTGGTCTCCATGGACTGTACCAGCTACAGCTCCTTCTGGTGAGTGGACCACCTGGTCTCCATGGACTGTACCAGCTACAGCTCCTTCTGGTAAGTGGACCACCTGGTCTCCATGGACTGTACCTGCTACAGCCCCTTCTGGTGAGTGGACCACCTGGTCTCCATGGACTGTACCAGCTACAGCTCCTTCTGGTGGACCACCTGGTCTCCATGGACTGTACCAGCTACAGCTCCTTCTGGTGGACCACCTGGTCTCCATGGACTGTACCAGCTACAGCTCCTTCTGGTGAGTGGACCACCTGGTCTCCATGGACTGTACCAGCTACAGCTCCTTCTGGTAAGTGGACCACCTGGTCTCCATGGACTGTACCTGCTACAGCCCCTTCTGGTGAGTGGACCACCTGGTCTCCATGGACTGTACCAGCTACAGCTCCTTCTGGTGGACCACCTGGTCTCCATGGACTGTACCAGCTACATCTCCTTCTGGTGAGTGGACCACCTGGTCTCCATGGACTGTACCAGCTACAGCTCCTTCTGGTGAGCGGACCACCTGGTCTCCATGGACTGTACCAGCTACAGCTCCTTCTGGTGGACCACCTGGTCTCCATGGACTGTACCAGCTACAGCTCCTTCTGGTGGACCACCTGGTCTCCATGGACTGTACCAGCTACAGCCCCTTCTGGTGAGTGGACCACCTGGTCTCCATGGACTGTACCAGCTACAGCTCCTTCTGGTGGACCACCTGGTCTCCATGGACTGTACCAGCTACAGCCCCTTCTGGTGAGTGGACCACCTGGTCTCCATGGACTGTACCAGCTACAGCTCCTTCTGGTGAGTGGACCACCTGGTCTCCATGGACTGTACCAGCTACAGCCCCTTCTGGTGAGTGGACCACCTGGTCTCCATGGACTGTACCAGCTACAGCCCCTTCTGGTGAGTGGACCACCTGGTCTCCATGGACTGTACCAGCTACAGCTCCTTCTGGTGGACCACCTGGTCTCCATGGACTGTACCAGCTACAGCTCCTTCTGGTGAGTGGACCACCTGGTCTCCATGGACTGTACCAGCTACAGCACCTTCTGGTGAGTGGACCACCTGGTCTCCATGGACTGTACCAGCTACAGCTCCTTCTGGTGAGTGGACCACCTGGTCTCCATGGACTGTACCAGCTACAGCTCCTTCTGGTGAGTGGACCACCTGGTCTCCATGGACTGTACCAGCTACAGCCCCTTCTGGTGAGTGGACCACCTGGTCTCCATGGACTGTACCAGCTACAGCTCCTTCTGGTGAGTGGACCACCTGGTCTCCATGGACTGTACCAGCTACAGCCCCTTCTGGTGAGTGGACCACCTGGTCTCCATGGACTGTACCAGCTACAGCTCCTTCTGGTGGACCACCTGGTCTCCATGGACTGTACCAGCTACAGCTCCTTCTGGTGAGCGGACCACCTGGTCTCCATGGACTGTACCAGCTACATCTCCTTCTGGTGGACCACCAAGCTAGATAGTGGTGTGTGCTAGACTAGTAGAGGCCGTTGGGCAGTGACTTCACCTGAGAAGAACTGTGGCCTTGGACCTTGTTCTATTTGTTACATCATAGTGACTCTACTGCATACAGCCAGCCCTGGAAGATCTCTATAGTTACAGGTAGGGTGTTGACCTGTCTCTCTATAGTTACAGGTAGGGTGTTGACCTGTCTCTCTCTATAGTTACAGGTAGGGTGTTGACCTGTCTCTATAGTTACAGGTAGGGTGTTGACCTGTCTCTCTCTAGTTACAGGTAGGGTGTTGACCTGTCTCTCTATAGTTACAGGTAGGGTGTTGACCTGTCTCTCTCTATAGTTACAGGTAGGGTGTTGACCTGTCTCTCTCTATAGTTACAGGTAGGGTGTTGACCTGTCTCTCTATAGTTACAGGTAGGGTGTTGACCTGTCTCTCTCTATAGTTACAGGTAGGGTGTTGACCTGTCTCTCTATAGTTACAGGTAGGGTGTTGACCTGTCTCTCTATAGTTACAGGTAGGGTGTTGACCGGTCTCTATAGTTACAGGTGGGGTGTTGACCGGTCTCTATAGTTACAGGTAGGGTGTTGACCTGTCTCTCTCTAGTTACAGGTAGAGTGTTGACCTGTCTCTCTATAGTTAGAGGTAGGGTGTTGACCTCTCTCTATAGTTACAGGTAGGGTGTTGACCTGTCTCTCTATAGTTACAGGTAGGGTGTTGACCTGTCTCTCTCTAGTTACAGGTAGGGTGTTGACCTGTCTCTCTCTAGTTACAGGTAGGGTGTTGACCTGTCTCTCTCTAGTTACAGGTAGGGTGTTGACCTGTCTCTCTCTAGTTACAGGTAGGGTGTTGACCTGTCTCTCTCTAGTTACAGGTAGGGTGTTGACCTGTCTCTCTCTAGTTACAGGTAGGGTGTTGACCTGTCTCTCTCTATAGTTACAGGTAGGGTGTTGACCTGTCTCTCTCTAGTTACAGGTAGAGTGTTGACCTGTCTCTCTATAGTTACAGTTAGGGTGTTGACCTGTCTCTCTATAGTTACAGGTAGGGTGTTGACCTGTCTCTCTCTAGTTACAGGTAGGGTGTTGACCTGTCTCTCTCTATAGTTACAGGTAGGGTGTTGACCTGTCTCTCTCTATAGTTACGGGTAGGGTGTTGACCTGTCTCTCTATAGTTACAGGTAGTGTGTTGACCTGTCTATATATAGTTACAGGTAGGGTGTTGACCTGTCTCTCTATAGTTACAGGTAGGGTGTTGACCTGTCTATATAGTTACAGGTAGGGTGTTGACCTGTCTCTCTATAGTTACAGGTAGGGTGTTGACCTGTCTCTTATAGTTACAGGTAGGGTGTTGACCTGTCTCTCTCTATAGTTACAGGTAGGGTGTTGACCTGTCTCTCTATAGTTACAGGTAGTGTGTTGACCTGTCTATCTATAGTTACAGGTAGGGTGTTGACCTGTCTCTCTATAGTTAGAGGTAGGGTGTTGACCTGTCTCTCTATAGTTACAGGTAGGGTGTTGACCTGTCTCTCTATAGTTACAGGTAGGGTGTTGACCTGTCTCTATAGTTACAGGTAGGGTGTTGACCTGTCTCTCTATAGTTACAGGTAGGGTGTTGACCTGTCTCTCTCTAGTTACAGGTAGGGTGTTGACCTGTCTCTCTCTAGTTACAGGTAGGGTGTTGACCTGTCTCTCTCGTTACAGGTAGGGTGTTGACCTGTCTCTCTCTAGTTACAGGTAGGGTGTTGACCTGTCTCTCTCTAGTTACAGGTAGGGTCTTGACCTGTCTCTCTATAGTTACAGGTAGGGTGTTGACCTGTCTCTATAGTTACAGGTAGGGTGTTGACCTGTCTCTCTATAGTTACAGGTAGGGGTGTTGACCTGTCTCTCTCTATAGTTACAGGTAGGGTGTTGACCTGTCTCTCTCTAGTTACAGGTAGGGTGTTGACCTGTCTCTCTCAGTTACAGGTAGGGTGTTGACCTGTCTCTCTCTAGTTACAGGTAGGGTGTTGACCTGTCTCTCTCTAGTTACAGGTAGGGTGTTGACCTGTCTCTCTCTAGTTACAGGTAGGGTGTTGACCTGTCTCTCTCTAGTTACAGGTAGGGTGTTGACCTGTCTCTCTCTATAGTTACAGGTAGGGTGTTGACCTGTCTCTCTATAGTTACAGGTAGGGTGTTGACCTGTCTCTCTATAGTTACAGGTAGGGTGTTGACCTGTCTATCTATAGTTACAGGTAGGGGTGTTGACCTGTCTCTCTCTAGTTACAGGTAGGGTGTTGACCTGTCTCTCTCTAGTTACAGGTAGGGTGTTGACCTGTCTCTCTCTAGTTACAGGTAGGGTGTTGACCTGTCTCTCTCTAGTTACAGGTAGGGTGTTGACCTGTCTCTCTCTAGTTACAGGTAGGGTGTTGACCTGTCTCTCTATAGTTACAGGTAGGGTGTTGACCTGTCTCTCTCTATAGTTACAGGTAGGGTGTTGACCTGTCTCTATAGTTACAGGTAGTGTGTTGACCTGTCTATCTATAGTTACAGGTAGGGTGTTGTCCTGTCTCTCTATAGTTACAGGTAGGGTGTTGACCTGTCTCTCTATAGTTACAGGTAGGGTGTTGACCTGTCTCTCTATAGTTACAGGTAGGGTGTTGACCTGTCTCTCTATAGTTACAGGTAGGGTGTTGACCTGTCTCTCTATAGTTACAGGTAGGGTGTTGACCTGTCTCTCTATAGTTACAGGTAGGGTGTTGACCTGTCTCTATAGTTACAGGTAGGGTGTTGACCTGTCTCTATAGTTACAGGTAGGGTGTTGACCTGTCTCTATAGTTACAGGTAGGGTGTTGACCTGTCTCTCTATAGTTACAGGTAGGGTGTTGACCTGTCTCTCTATAGTTACAGGTAGGGTGTTGACCTGTCTCTCTCTATAGTTACAGGTAGGGTGTTGACCTGTCTCTCTATAGTTACAGGTAGGGTGTTGACCTGTCTCTCTATAGTTACAGGTAGGGTGTTGACCTGTCTCTCTATAGTTACAGGTAGGGTGTTGACCTGTCTCTCTCTAGTTACAGGTAGGGGTGTTGACCTGTCTCTCTCTAGTTACAGGTAGGGTGTTGACCTGTCTCTCTCTAGTTACAGGTAGGGTGTTGACCTGTCTCTCTCTAGTTACAGGTAGGGTGTTGACCTGTCTCTCTCTATAGTTACAGGTAGGGTGTTGACCTGTCTCTCTCTAGTTACAGGTAGGGTGTTGACCTGTCTCTCTCTAGTTACAGGTAGGGTGTTGACCTGTCTCTCATAGTTACAGGTAGGGTGTTGACCTGTCTCTCTCTATAGTTACAGGTAGGGTGTTGACCTGTCTCTCTATAGTTACAGGTAGTGTGTTGACCTGTCTATCTATAGTTACAGGTAGGGTGTTGACCTGTCTCTCTATAGTTACAGGTAGGGTGTTGACCTGTCTCTCTATAGTTACAGGTAGGGTGTTGACCTGTCTCTATAGTTACAGGTAGGGTGTTGACCTGTCTCTCTATAGTTACAGGTAGGGTGTTGACCTGTCTCTCTCTAGTTACAGGTAGGGTGTTGACCTGTCTCTCTCTAGTTACAGGTAGGGTGTTGACCTGTCTCTCTCTAGTTACAGGTAGGGTGTTGACCTGTCTCTCTCTAGTTACAGGTAGGGTGTTGACCTGTCTCTCTCTAGTTACAGGTAGGGTGTTGACCTGTCTCTCTATAGTTACAGGTAGGGTGTTGACCTGTCTCTCTATAGTTACAGGTAGGGTGTTGACCTGTCTCTCTATAGTTACAGGTAGGGTGTTGACCTGTCTCTATAGTTACAGGTAGGGTGTTGACCTGTCTCTCTATAGTTACAGGTAGGGTGTTGACCTGTCTCTCTCTAGTTACAGGTAGGGTGTTGACCTGTCTCTATAGTTACAGGTAGGGTGTTGACCTGTCTCTCTCTATAGTTACAGGTAGGGTGTTGACCTGTCTCTCTCTAGTTACAGGTAGGGTGTTGACCTGTCTCTCTCTATAGTTACAGGTAGGGTGTTGACCTGTCTCTCTCTAGTTACAGGTAGGGTGTTGACCTGTCTCTCTATAGTTACAGGTAGGGTGTTGACCTGTCTCTCTCTATAGTTACAGGTAGGGTGTTGACCTGTCTCTCTATAGTTACAGGTAGTGTGTTGACCTGTCTATCTATAGTTACAGGTAGGGTGTTGACCTGTCTATCTATAGTTACAGGTAGGGTGTTGACCTGTCTCTCTATAGTTACAGGTAGGGTGTTGACCTGTCTCTCTATAGTTACAGGTAGGGTGTTGACCTGTCTCTCTATAGTTACAGGTAGGGTGTTGACCGGTCTCTCTATAGTTACAGGTGGGGGTGTTGACCTGTCTCTCTATAGTTACAGGTAGGGTGTTGACCTCTCTCTATAGTTACAGGTAGGGTGTTGACCTGTCTCTCTATAGTTACAGGTAGGGTGTTGACCTGTCTCTCTATAGTTACAGGTAGGGTGTTGACCTGTCTCTCTCATAGTTACAGGTAGGGTGTTGACCTGTCTCTCTCTATAGTTACAGGTAGGGTGTTGACCTGTCTCTCTATAGTTACAGGTAGGGTGTTGACCTGTCTCTCTATAGTTACAGGTAGGGTGTTGACCTGTCTCTCTCTAGTTACAGGTAGGGTGTTGACCTGTCTCTCTCTAGTTACAGGTAGGGTGTTGACCTGTCTCTCTCTAGTTACAGGTAGGGTGTTGACCTGTCTCTCTCTATGTTACAGGTAGGGTGTTGACCTGTCTCTCTCTAGTTACAGGTAGGGTGTTGACCTGTCTCTCTCTAGTTACAGGTAGGGTGTTGACCTGTCTCTCTCTAGTTACAGGTAGGGTGTTGACCTGTCTCTCTATAGTTACATCTAGGGTGTTGACCTGTCTCTCTCTATAGTTACAGGTAGGGTGTTGACCTGTCTCTCTATAGTTACAGGTAGGGTGTTGACCTGTCTCTCTATAGTTACAGGTAGGGTGTTGACCTGTCTCTATAGTTACAGGTAGGGTGTTGACCTGTCTCTCTATAGTTACAGGTAGGGTGTTGACCTGTCTCTCTCTAGTTACAGGTAGGGTGTTGACCTGTCTCTCTATAGTTACAGGTAGGGTGTTGACCTGTCTCTCTCTAGTTACAGGTAGGGTCTTGACCTGTCTCTCTATAGTTACAGGTAGGGTGTTGACCTGTCTCTCTATAGTTACAGGTAGGGTGTTGACCGGTCTCTATAGTTACAGGTGGGGGTGTTGACCTGTCTCTCTATAGTTACAGGTAGGGTGTTGACACCGGTCTCTATAGTTACAGGTAGGGTGTTGACCTGTCTCTCTATAGTTACAGGTAGGGTGTTGACCTCTCTCTCTATAGTTACAGGTAGGGTGTTGACCTGTCTCTCTCTATAGTTACGGGTAGGGTGTTGACCTGTCTCTCTATAGTTACAGGTAGTGTGTTGACCTGTCTCTCTATAGTTACAGGTAGGGTGTTGACCTGTCTCTCTATAGTTACAGGTAGGGTGTTGACCTGTCTCTCTATAGTTACAGGTAGGGTGTTGACCTGTCTCTCTATAGTTACAGGTAGGGTGTTGACCTGTCTCTCTATAGTTACAGGTAGGGTGTTGACCTGTCTCTCTATAGTTACAGGTAGGGTGTTGACCTGTCTCTCTAGTTACAGGTAGGGTGTTGACCTGTCTCTCTATAGTTACAGGTAGGGTGTTGACCTGTCTCTCTATAGTTACAGGTAGGGGTGTTGACCTGTCTCTCTCTAGTTACAGGTAGGGTGTTGACCTGTCTCTCTATAGTTACAGGTAGGGTGTTGACCTGTCTCTCTATAGTTACAGGTAGGGTGTTGACCTGTCTCTCTATAGTTACAGGTAGGGTGTTGACCTGTCTCTCTCTAGTTACAGGTAGGGTGTTGACCTGTCTCTCTCTAGTTACAGGTAGGGTGTTGACCTGTCTCTCTCTAGTTACAGGTAGGGTGTTGACCTGTCTCTCTCTAGTTACAGGTAGGGTGTTGACCTGTCTCTCTCTAGTTACAGGTAGGGTGTTGACCTGTCTCTCTCTATAGTTACAGGTAGGGTGTTGACCTGTCTCTCTATAGTTACAGGTAGGGTGTTGACCTGTCTCTCTATAGTTACAGGTAGGGTGTTGACCTGTCTCTCTATAGTTACAGGTAGGGTGTTGACCTGTCTCTCTCTATAGTTACAGGTAGGGTGTTGACCTGTCTCTCTCTAGTTACAGGTAGGGTGTTGACCTGTCTCTCTCTAGTTACAGGTAGGGTGTTGACCTGTCTCTCTCTAGTTACAGGTAGGGTGTTGACCTGTCTCTCTATAGTTACAGGTAGGGTGTTGACCTGTCTCTCTCTAGTTACAGGTAGGGTGTTGACCTGTCTCTCTCTAGTTACAGGTAGGGTGTTGACCTGTCTCTCTCTAGTTACAGGTAGGGTGTTGACCTGTCTCTCTCTATAGTTACAGGTAGGGTGTTGACCTGTCTCTCTTAGTTACAGGTAGGGTGTTGACCTGTCTCTCTATAGTTACAGGTAGGGTGTTGACCTGTCTCTCTATAGTTACAGGTAGGGTGTTGACCTGTCTCTCTATAGTTACAGGTAGGGTGTTGACCTGTCTCTCTATAGTTACAGGTAGGGTGTTGACCTGTCTCTCATAGTTACAGGTAGGGTGTTGACCTGTCTCTCTATAGTTACAGGTAGGGTGTTGACCTGTCTCTCTATAGTTACAGGTAGGGTGTTGACCTGTCTCTCTATAGTTACAGGTAGGGTGTTGACCTGTCTCTCTATAGTTACAGGTAGGGTGTTGACCTGTCTCTCATAGTTACAGGTAGGGTGTTGACCTGTCTCTCTATAGTTACAGGTAGGGTGTTGACCTGTCTCTCCTATAGTTACAGGTAGGGTGTTGACCTGTCTCTCTATAGTTACAGGTAGGGTGTTGACCTGTCTCTCTATAGTTACAGGTAGGGTGTTGACCTGTCTCTCTATAGTTACAGGTAGGGTGTTGACCTGTCTCTCTCTTCTAGTTACAGGTAGGGTGTTGACCTGTCTCTCTCTAGTTACAGGTAGGGTGTTGACCTGTCTCTCTCTTAGTTACAGGTAGGGTGTTGACCTGTCTCTCTCTAGTTACAGGTAGGGTGTTGACCTGTCTCTCTCTATAGTTACAGGTAGGGTGTTGACCTGTCTCTCTCTAGTTACAGGTAGGGTGTTGACCTGTCTCTCTCATAGTTACAGGTAGGGTGTTGACCTGTCTCTCTATAGTTACAGGTAGGGTGTTGACCTGTCTCTCTCTATAGTTACAGGTAGGGTGTTGACCTGTCTCTCTATAGTTACAGGTAGTGTGTTGACCTGTCTCTCATAGTTACAGGTAGGGTGTTGACCTGTCTCTCTATAGTTACAGGTAGGGTGTTGACCTGTCTCTCTATAGTTACAGGTAGGGTGTTGACCTGTCTCTCTATGTTACAGGTAGGGTGTTGACCTGTCTCTCTCTAGTTACAGGTAGGGTGTTGACCTGTCTCTCTCTAGTTACAGGTAGGGTGTTGACCTGTCTCTCTCTAGTTACAGGTAGGGTGTTGACCTGTCTCTCTCTAGTTACAGGTAGGGTGTTGACCTGTCTCTCTATAGTTACAGGTAGGGTGTTGACCTGTCTCTCTATAGTTACAGGTAGGGTGTTGACCTGTCTCTAATAGTTACAGGTAGGGTGTTGACCTGTCTCTATAGTTACAGGTAGGGTGTTGACCTGTCTCTCTCTAGTTACAGGTAGGGTGTTGACCTGTCTCTCTATAGTTACAGGTAGGGTGTTGACCTGTCTCTCTCTAGTTACAGGTAGGGTGTTGACCTGTCTCTCTCTAGTTACAGGTAGGGTGTTGACCTGTCTCTCTCTATAGTTACAGGTAGGGTGTTGACCTGTCTCTCTATAGTTACAGGTAGGGTGTTGACCTGTCTCTCTATAGTTACAGGTAGGGTGTTGACCTGTCTCTCTCTATAGTTACAGGTAGGGTGTTGACCTGTCTCTCTATAGTTACAGGTAGTGTGTTGACCTGTCTATCTATAGTTACAGGTAGGGTGTTGACCTGTCTCTCTATAGTTACAGGTAGGGTGTTGACCTGTCTCTCTATAGTTACAGGTAGGGTGTTGACCTGTCTCTCTATAGTTACAGGTAGGGTGTTGACCTGTCTCTCTATAGTTACAGGTAGGGTGTTGACCTGTCTCTATAGTTACAGGTTGGTTTGACCTGTCTCTATAGTTACAGGTAGGGTGTTGACCTGTCTCTCTATAGTTACAGGTAGGGTGTTGACCTGTCTCTCTATAGTTACAGGTAGGGTGTTGACCTGTCTCTCTATAGTTACAGGTAGGGTGTTGACCTGTCTCTCTCTATAGTTACAGGTAGGGTGTTGACCTGTCTCTCTATAGTTACAGGTAGGGTGTTGACCTGTCTCTCTCATAGTTACAGGTAGGGTGTTGACCTGTCTCTCTATAGTTACAGGTAGGGTGTTGACCTGTCTCTCTTAGTTACTACGGTAGGGTGTTGACCTGTCTCTCTCTAGTTACAGGTAGGGTGTTGACCTGTCTCTCTCTAGTTACAGGTAGGGTGTTGACCTGTCTCTCTCTAGTTACAGGTAGGGTGTTGACCTGTCTCTCTATAGTTACAGGTAGGGTGTTGACCTGTCTCTCTCTAGTTACAGGTAGGGTGTTGACCTGTCTCTCTCTAGTTACAGGTAGGGTGTTGACCTGTCTCTCTATAGTTACATCTAGGGTGTTGACCTGTCTCTCTCTATAGTTACAGGTAGGGTGTTGACCTGTCTCTCTATAGTTACAGGTAGTGTGTTGACCTGTCTATCTATAGTTACAGGTAGGGTGTTGACCTGTCTCTCTATAGTTACAGGTAGGGTGTTGACCTGTCTCTCTATAGTTACAGGTAGGGTGTTGACCTGTCTCTCTATAGTTACAGGTAGGGTGTTGACCTGTCTCTATAGTTACAGGTAGGGTGTTGACCTGTCTCTCTATAGTTACAGGTAGGGTGTTGACCTGTCTCTCTCTAGTTACAGGTAGGGTGTTGACCTGTCTCTCTCTAGTTACAGGTAGGGTGTTGACCTGTCTCTCTCTAGTTACAGGTAGGGTGTTGACCTGTCTCTCTCTAGTTACAGGTAGGGTGTTGACCTGTCTCTCTCTAGTTACAGGTAGGGTGTTGACCTGTCTCTCTCTAGTTACAGGTAGGGTCTTGACCTGTCTCTCTATAGTTACAGGTAGGGTGTTGACCTGTCTCTCTATAGTTACAGGTAGGGTGTTGACCTGTCTCTCTCTATAGTTACAGGTAGGGTGTTGACCTGTCTCTCTCTAGTTACAGGTAGGGTGTTGACCTGTCTCTCTCTATAGTTACAGGTAGGGTGTTGACCTGTCTCTCTCTAGTTATAGGTAGGGTGTTGACCTGTCTCTCTATAGTTACAGGTAGGGTGTTGACCTGTCTCTCTCTATAGTTACAGGTAGGGTGTTGACCTGTCTCTCTATAGTTACAGGTAGTGTGTTGACCTGTCTATCTATAGTTACAGGTAGGGTGTTGACCTGTCTCTCTATAGTTACAGGTAGGGTGTTGACCTGTCTCTCTATAGTTACAGGTAGGGTGTTGACCTGTCTCTCTATAGTTACAGGTAGGGTGTTGACCTGTCTCTCTATAGTTACAGGTAGGGTGTTGACCGGTCTCTATAGTTACAGGTGGGGTGTTGACCTGTCTCTCTATAGTTACAGGTAGGGTGTTGACCTCTCTCTATAGTTACAGGTAGGGTGTTGACCTGTCTCTCTATAGTTACAGGTAGGGTGTTGACCTGTCTCTCTATAGTTACAGGTAGGGTGTTGACCTTTCTCTCTATAGTTACAGGTAGGGTGTTGACCTGTCTCTCTCTAGTTACAGGTAGGGTGTTGACCTGTCTCTCTCTAGTTACAGGTAGGGTGTTGACCTGTCTCTCTCTCTAGTTACAGGTAGGGTGTTGACCTGTCTCTCTCTAGTTACAGGTAGGGTGTTGACCTGTCTCTCTCTATAGTTACAGGTAGGGTGTTGACCTGTCTCTCTCAGTTACAGGTAGGGTGTTGACCTGTCTCTCTCTCTAGTTACAGGTAGGGTGTTGACCTGTCTCTCTATAGTTACAGGTAGGGTGTTGACCTGTCTCTCTATAGTTACAGGTAGGGGTGTTGACCTGTCTCTCTATAGTTACAGGTAGTGTGTTGACCTGTCTATCTATAGTTACAGGTAGGGTGTTGACCTGTCTCTCTATAGTTACAGGTAGGGTGTTGACCTGTCTCTCTATAGTTACAGGTAGGGTGTTGACCTGTCTCTCTATAGTTACAGGTAGGGTGTTGACCTGTCTCTCTATAGTTACAGGTAGGGTGTTGACCGGTCTCTATAGTTACAGGTGGGGTGTTGACCTGTCTCTCTATAGTTACAGGTAGGGTGTTGACCTCTCTCTATAGTTACAGGTAGGGTGTTGACCTGTCTCTCTATAGTTACAGGTAGGGTGTTGACCTGTCTCTCTATAGTTACAGGTAGGGTGTTGACCTTTCTCTCTATAGTTACAGGTAGGGTGTTGACCTGTCTCTCTATAGTTACAGGTAGGGTGTTGACCTGTCTCTCTATAGTTACAGGTAGGGTGTTGACCTGTCTCTCTATAGTTACAGGTAGGGTGTTGACCTTTCTCTCTAGTTACAGGTAGGGTGTTGACCTGTCTCTCTATAGTTACAGGTAGGGTGTTGACCTGTCTCTCTATAGTTACAGGTAGGGTGTTGACCTGTCTCTCTATAGTTACAGGTAGGGTGTTGACCTGTCTCTCTATAGTTACAGGTAGGGTGTTGACCTGTCTCTCTCTAGTTACAGGTAGGGTGTTGACCTGTCTCTCTCTAGTTACAGGTAGGGTGTTGACCTGTCTCTCTCTAGTTACAGGTAGGGTGTTGACCTGTCTCTCTCTAGTTACAGGTAGGGTGTTGACCTGTCTCTCTCTATAGTTACAGGTAGGGTGTTGACCTGTCTCTCTCTAGTTACAGGTAGGGTGTTGACCTGTCTCTCTCTAGTTACAGGTAGGGTGTTGACCTGTCTCTCTATAGTTACAGGTAGGGTGTTGACCTGTCTCTCTATAGTTACAGGTAGGGTGTTGACCTGTCTCTCTATAGTTACAGGTAGTGTGTTGACCTGTCTCTCTATAGTTACAGGTAGGGTGTTGACCTGTCTCTCTATAGTTACAGGTAGGGTGTTGACCTGTCTCTCTATAGTTACAGGTAGGGTGTTGACCTGTCTCTATAGTTACAGGTAGGGTGTTGACCTGTCTCTATAGTTACAGGTAGGGTGTTGACCTGTCTCTCTATAGTTACAGGTAGGGTGTTGACCTGTCTCTCTCTAGTTACAGGTAGGGTGTTGACCTGTCTCTCTCTAGTTACAGGTAGGGTGTTGACCTGTCTCTCTCTAGTTACAGGTAGGGTGTTGACCTGTCTCTCTCTAGTTACAGGTAGGGTGTTGACCTGTCTCTCTCTAGTTACAGGTAGGGTCTTGACCTGTCTCTCTATAGTTACAGGTAGGGTCTTGACCTGTCTCTCTATAGTTACAGGTAGGGTGTTGACCTGTCTCTCTATAGTTACAGGTAGGGTGTTGACCTGTCTCTCTCTATAGTTACAGGTAGGGGTGTTGACCTGTCTCTCTCAGTTACAGGTAGGGTGTTGACCTGTCTCTCTCTCTATAGTTACAGGTAGGGTGTTGACCTGTCTCTCTCTAGTTACAGGTAGGGTGTTGACCTGTCTCTCTATAGTTACAGGTAGGGTGTTGACCTGTCTCTCTCTATAGTTACAGGTAGGGTGTTGACCTGTCTCTCTATAGTTACAGGTAGTGTGTTGACCTGTCTATCTATAGTTACAGGTAGGGTGTTGACCTGTCTCTCTATAGTTACAGGTAGGGTGTTGACCTGTCTCTCTATAGTTACAGGTAGGGTGTTGACCTGTCTCTCTATAGTTACAGGTAGGGTGTTGACCTGTCTCTATAGTTACAGGTAGGGTGTTGACCGGTCTCTATAGTTACAGGTGGGGTGTTGACCTGTCTCTCTATAGTTACAGGTAGGGTGTTGACCTCTCTCTCTATAGTTACAGGTAGGGTGTTGACCTGTCTCTCTATAGTTACAGGTAGGGTGTTGACCTGTCTCTCTATAGTTACAGGTAGGGTGTTGACCTGTCTCTCTATAGTTACAGGTAGGGTGTTGACCTGTCTCTCTCTATAGTTACAGGTAGGGTGTTGACCTGTCTCTCTCTATAGTTACAGGTAGTGTGTTGACCTGTCTATCTATAGTTACAGGTAGGGTGTTGACCTGTCTCTATAGTTACAGGTAGGGTGTTGACCTGTCTCTCTATAGTTACAGGTAGGGTGTTGACCTGTCTCTCTATAGTTACAGGTAGGGTGTTGACCTGTCTCTCTCTATAGTTACAGGTAGGGTGTTGACCTGTCTCTCTATAGTTACAGGTAGTGTGTTGACCTGTCTATCTATAGTTACAGGTAGGGTGTTGACCTGTCTCTCTATAGTTACAGGTAGGGTGTTGACCTGTCTCTCTATAGTTACAGGTAGGGTGTTGACCTGTCTCTCTATAGTTACAGGTAGGGTGTTGACCTGTCTCTATAGTTACAGGTAGGGTGTTGACCTGTCTCTCTATAGTTACAGGTAGGGTGTTGACCTGTCTCTCTCAGTTACAGGTAGGGGTGTTGACCTGTCTCTCTCTAGTTACAGGTAGGGTGTTGACCTGTCTCTCTCTAGTTACAGGTAGGGTGTTGACCTGTCTCTCTCTAGTTACAGGTAGGGTGTTGACCTGTCTCTCTCTAGTTACAGGTAGGGTGTTGACCTGTCTCTCTCTAGTTACAGGTAGGGTGTTGACCTGTCTCTCTCTAGTTACAGGTAGGGTCTTGACCTGTCTCTCTATAGTTACAGGTAGGGTGTTGACCTGTCTCTCTATAGTTACAGGTAGGGTGTTGACCTGTCTCTCTATAGTTACAGGTAGGGTGTTGACCTGTCTCTCTCTATAGTTACAGGTAGGGTGTTGACCTGTCTCTCTCTATAGTTACAGGTAGGGTGTTGACCTGTCTCTCTCTAGTTACAGGTAGGGTGTTGACCTGTCTCTCTATAGTTACAGGTAGGGTGTTGACCTGTCTCTCTCTATAGTTACAGGTAGGGTGTTGACCTGTCTCTCTATAGTTACAGGTAGTGTGTTGACCTGTCTATCTATAGTTACAGGTAGGGTGTTGACCTGTCTCTCTATAGTTACAGGTAGGGTGTTGACCTGTCTCTCTATAGTTACAGGTAGGGTGTTGACCTGTCTCTCTATAGTTACAGGTAGGGTGTTGACCTGTCTCTCTATAGTTACAGGTAGGGTGTTGACCGGTCTCTATAGTTACAGGTGGGGTGTTGACCTGTCTCTCTATAGTTACAGGTAGGGTGTTGACCTCTCTCTATAGTTACAGGTAGGGTGTTGACCTGTCTCTCTATAGTTACAGGTAGGGTGTTGACCTGTCTCTCTATAGTTACAGGTAGGGTGTTGACCTGTCTCTCTCTATAGTTACAGGTAGGGTGTTGACCTGTCTCTCTCTATAGTTACAGGTAGGGTGTTGACCTGTCTCTCTATAGTTACAGGTAGTGTGTTGACCTGTCTCTCTATAGTTACAGGTAGGGTGTTGACCTGTTCTCTATAGTTACAGGTAGGGTGTTGACCTGTCTCTCTAGTTACAGGTAGGGTGTTGACCTGTCTCTCTCTAGTTACAGGTAGGGTGTTGACCTGTCTCTCTCTAGTTACAGGTAGGGTGTTGACCTGTCTCTCTATAGTTACAGGTAGGGTCTTGACCTGTCTCTCTAGTTACAGGTAGGGTCTTGACCTGTCTCTCTCTAGTTACAGGTAGGGTGTTGACCTGTCTCTCTCTATAGTTACAGGTAGGGTGTTGACCTGTCTCTCTCTAGTTACAGGTAGGGTGTTGACCTGTCTCTCTCTAGTTACAGGTAGGGTGTTGACCTGTCTCTCTATAGTTACAGGTAGGGTGTTGACCTGTCTCTCTCTATAGTTACAGGTAGGGTGTTGACCTGTCTCTCTATAGTTACAGGTAGGGTGTTGACCTGTCTCTCTCTATAGTTACAGGTAGGGTGTTGACCTGTCTCTCTATAGTTACAGGTAGTGTGTTGACCTGTCTATCTATAGTTACAGGTAGGGTGTTGACTTGTCTCTCTATAGTTACAGGTAGGGTGTTGACCTGTCTCTCTATAGTTACAGGTAGGGTGTTGACCTGTCTC
The DNA here is from genome assembly GCF_020615455.1 of Coregonus clupeaformis. NCBI lineage: Eukaryota > Metazoa > Chordata > Actinopteri > Salmoniformes > Salmonidae > Coregonus > Coregonus clupeaformis. The sequence goes on along the minus strand of NW_025533506.1, from coordinate 983,289 downwards.
TCTATAGTTACAGGTAGGGTGTTGACCTGTCTCTATAGTTACAGGTAGGGTGTTGACCTGTCTCTCTATAGTTACAGGTAGGGTGTTGACCTGTCTCTCTATAGTTACAGGTAGGGTGTTGACCTGTCTCTCTCTAGTTACAGGTAGGGTGTTGACCTGTCTCTCTCTAGTTACAGGTAGGGTGTTGACCTGTCTCTCTCTAGTTACAGGTAGGGTCTTGACCTGTCTCTCTAGTTACAGGTAGGGTGTTGACCTGTCTCTCTATAGTTACAGGTAGGGTGTTGACCTGTCTCTCTCTATAGTTACAGGTAGGGTGTTGACCTGTCTCTCTCTAGTTACAGGTAGGGTGTTGACCTGTCTCTCTCTATAGTTACAGGTAGGGTGTTGACCTGTCTCTCTCTAGTTACAGGTAGGGTGTTGACCTGTCTCTCTATAGTTACAGGTAGGGTGTTGACCTGTCTCTCTCTATAGTTACAGGTAGGGTGTTGACCTGTCTCTCTATAGTTACAGGTAGTGTGTTGACCTGTCTATCTATAGTTACAGGTAGGGTGTTGACCTGTCTCTCTATAGTTACAGGTAGGGTGTTGACCTGTCTCTCTATAGTTACAGGTAGGGTGTTGACCTGTCTCTCTATAGTTACAGGTAGGGTGTTGACCGGTCTCTATAGTTACAGGTGGGGGTGTTGACCTGTCTCTCTATAGTTACAGGTAGGGTGTTGACCTCTCTCTATAGTTACAGGTAGGGTGTTGACCTGTCTCTCTATAGTTACAGGTAGGGTGTTGACCTGTCTCTCTATAGTTACAGGTAGGGTGTTGACCTGTCTCTCTATAGTTACAGGTAGGGTGTTGACCTGTCTCTCTATAGTTACAGGTAGGGTGTTGACCTGTCTCTCTCTATAGTTACAGGTAGGGTGTTGACCTGTCTCTCTCTATAGTTACAGGTAGTGTGTTGACCTGTCTATCTATAGTTACAGGTAGGGTGTTGACCTGTCTCTATAGTTACAGGTAGGGTGTTGACCTGTCTCTCTATAGTTACAGGTAGGGTGTTGACCTGTCTCTCTCTAGTTACAGGTAGGGTGTTGACCTGTCTCTCTCTAGTTACAGGTAGGGTGTTGACCTGTCTCTCTCTAGTTACAGGTAGGGTGTTGACCTGTCTCTCTCTAGTTACAGGTAGGGTCTTGACCTGTCTCTCTATAGTTACAGGTAGGGTCTTGACCTGTCTCTCTCTAGTTACAGGTAGGGTGTTGACCTGTCTCTCTCTATAGTTACAGGTAGGGTGTTGACCTGTCTCTCTCTAGTTACAGGTAGGGTGTTGACCTGTCTCTCTCTAGTTACAGGTAGGGTGTTGACCTGTCTCTCTATAGTTACAGGTAGTGTGTTGACCTGTCTATCTATAGTTACAGGTAGGGTGTTGACCTGTCTCTATAGTTACAGGTAGGGTGTTGACCTGTCTCTCTATAGTTACAGGTAGGGTGTTGACCTGTCTCTCTCTAGTTACAGGTAGGGTGTTGACCTTTCTCTCTCTAGTTACAGGTAGGGTGTTGACCTGTCTCTCTATAGTTACAGGTAGGGTGTTTACCTGTCTCTATAGTTACAGGTAGGGTGTTGACCTGTCTCTCTCTAGTTACAGGTAGGGTGTTGACCTGTCTCTCTCTAGTTACAGGTAGGGTGTTGACCTGTCTCTCTCTAGTTACAGGTAGGGTGTTGACCTGTCTCTCTCTAGTTACAGGTAGGGTGTTGACCTGTCTCTCTCTAGTTACAGGTAGGGTGTTGACCTGTCTCTTTCTAGTTACAGGTAGGGTGTTGACCTGTCTCTCTCTAGTTACAGGTAGGGTCTTGACCTGTCTCTCTATAGTTACAGGTAGGGTGTTGACCTCTCTCTATAGTTACAGGTAGGGTGTTGACCTGTCTCTCTATAGTTACAGGTAGGGTGTTGACCTGTCTCTCTCTAGTTACAGGTAGGGTGTTGACCTGTCTCTCTATATTTACAGGTAGGGTGTTGACCTGTCTCTCTCTATAGTTACAGGTAGGGTGTTGACCTGTCTCTCTCTAGTTACAGGTAGGGTGTTGACCTGTCTCTCTCTATAGTTACAGGTAGGGTGTTGACCTGTCTCTCTCTATAGTTACAGGTAGGGTGTTGACCTGTCTCTCTATAGTTACAGGTAGGGTGTTGACCTGTCTCTCTATAGTTACAGGTAGGGTGTTGACCTGTCTCTCTATAGTTACAGGTAGGGTGTTGACCTTTCTCTCTATAGTTACAGGTAGGGTGTTGACCTTTCTCTTTCTCTCTCTCTAGTTACAGGTGTGATGACTTTGTAGTGAACGACACCAAGCTAGGACAGGTGCAGAAGGTGAGAGAGCATCTACGGAGTCTGGAGAAGTGAGTATTCATTAGCATGGTGACCCTACAATGTTTGCCAACTGAGGTGTTTTCACAGGAATCAAATGGATGCGAAAGAAACGCGATGGGACCTACCTGAAACCCTCATTTTTATTGCAAAACGTTTTCTGTTACCAACATTTTGCTACAGCGCAAAACGTTTTGCAACAGTGTGCGACTAAAGGGCTAACTAGGGTTGACCCCATTTAGTCGACTGGTCGATTGTTTGGTCGATAGGCTGTTTGTCGATTTTCTTTTAGTCGAGCAGTAGCCCCAAAATAAAATAGAAGAAAAATATAATGGTGTTCACCTGTCTGATTGGCTCCTGTCTGAGTGGACTGATCCATTTTTTAAATTTAATTTTTATTTAACCTTTATTTAACTAGGCAAGTCAGTTAAGAACAATTCTTATTTGCAATGACGGCCCACGCCGGCCAAACCCGGACGACGCTGGGCCAATTGTGCACCACCCTATGGAGGCCACGGGGATGGCGCAGTCCATCACTCCAAGACATGCCCTGTGGAGGCCACGGGGATGGGGCAGTCCATCACTCCAAGACATGCCCTGTGGAGGCCACGGGGATGGGGCAGTCCATCACTCCAAGACATGCCCTGTGGAGGCCACGGGGATGGGGCAGTCCATCACTCCAAGACATGCCCTGTGGAGGCCACGGGGATGGGGCAGTCCATCACTCCAAGACATGCCCTGTGGAGGCCACGGGGATGGGGCAGTCCATCACTCCAAGACATGCCCTGTGGAGGCCACGGGGATGGGGCAGTCCATCACTCCAAGACATGCCCTGTGGAGGCCACGGGATGGGGCAGTCCATCACTCCAAGACATGCCCTGTGGAGGCCACGGGGATGGGGCAGTCCATCACTCCAAGACATGTCCTATGGAGGCCACGGGGATGGGGCAGTCCATCACTCCAAGACATGTCCTATGGAGGCCACGGGGATGGGGCAGTCCATCACTCCAAGACATGCCCTGTGGAGGCCACGGGGATGGGGCAGTCCATCACTCCAAGACATGTCCTATGGAGGGGATGGGGCAGTCCATCACTCCAAGACATGCCCTGTGGAGGCCACGGGGATGGGGCAGTCCATCACTCCAAGACATGCCCTGTGGAGGCCACGGGGATGGGGCAGTCCATCACTCCAAGACATGCCCTGTGGAGGCCACGGGGATGGGGCAGTCCATCACTATGGAGGCCACGGGGATGGGGCAGTCCATCACTCCAAGACATGCCCTGTGGAGGCCACGGGGATGGGGCAGTCCATCACTATGGAGGCCACGGGGATGGGGCAGTCCATCACTCCAAGACATGTGCTACTGACACTGTATATGGTTATATTACATAAGAACAATGGTGCAACACTAATAACAATGATATTATTTTATAACAAATGCTCTTTCTCCCGCGTTGGATAGCGGTTGCTGTCCGCGGTTCTGAAACACATCAGTGCCCACTTTGTCAAAGGCAGGGGAGCTAAATATATTTTGCTTGTACCTTCCCATTGCGCCTCTGTTGGCAACAGATATCCTCCTGTCCAGGAGTTTCACCCAATTTGTCAAGATTAGTGGTTTCAAGTTTGTATCTGTAAGTTTTGACAATCCGATCATAGCGGAAAACAAAATACTTATGCATTTCCCGCTGTATCGAATACACCTTTCAGACATAATGGAATGTGGCCCCTTGAAAGTGCCTCGGCTACGACATGTTTGTCTGTTAGGGTAGGCTACGCTACGGCTTTTTAAATGCCGACACAAAACCTTCTCTTCTATGAACAGACATTTTACTTGTCTGTAAAGGGGACTAGAGTCCACCACTAGGCAACCAGAGCGTCAATCAAATAATCTTGAGCTGCTGCGTGCAGCTTTCTTGCCTGCACACAGACCACTCTCTCCTAAAAAAAAAAGTACTTTAAAGTTTGTTAAATACTGTAAATTACCAAGACATTTAGTAGAAATAAAACACATCTAGTGACGATACCATAAAACACCACCACATCACCACATCAATCAGCCCCGTTTATGGTTGTCAGGGAAACAATACAGAACGTTTTACGTCAGAGCAGAATTCTACTGTCTGAAAAGGTAGACCTGATGCAGCCATAACAAAAAAAAGAGATGTATTGTCTGAAAAGTTATCATCGCTATGGACATGTTACTGTAGCTGCGTTCGATGTCTGTAAATGGTTGAGGTAGATAACTTCATTGCCCTAGCAGTCATACATACCAAATAGGACAATTGTTCGGCATTGTAAATTGACATAGAATTTAATTGTTTCTTATTGTTTTAAAGGAAAACCTATTTGTCATTTTGTTGTGTTACAGCCTTATTCTAAATCGGATTAAATACAAAAAAATCCTCATCAATCTACACACAATACCACATAATGACAAAGCGAAAACATGTTTTTAGAAATTGTTGCACATTTATTACATATAAAAAAACAGATACCTTATCTACGTAAGTATTCAGACCCTTTGCTATGAGACTAGAAATTGAGCTCAGGTGCACATGATCTGGAAAGGCACACACCTGTCTATATAAGGTCCCACAGTTGTCAGAGCAAAAACCAATCCATGAGGTCGAAGGAATTGTCCGTAGAGCTCCGAGACAAGATTGTGTCGAGGCACAGATCTGGGGAAGGGTACCAAACAATGTCTGCAGCATTGAAGGTCCCCAAGAACACAGTGGCCTCCATCATTCTTAAATGGGAGAAGTTTTGAACCACCAAGACTCTTCCTAGAGCTGGCCGCCCGGCTAAACTGAGCAATCGGGGGAGAAGGGCCTTGGTCAGGGAGGTTACCAAGAACCCTATGGTCACACTGACAGAGATCCAGAGTTCCTCTGTGGAGATTGGAGAACCTTCCAGAAGGACAACCGTCTCTGCAGCTCTCCACCAATCAGGCCTTTATGGTAGTGGCCAGACGGAAGCCACTCCTCAGTAAAAGGCACATGACAGCCCACTTGGAGTTTTCCAAAAGGCACCTAAAGACTCTCAGACCATGAGAAACAAGATTCTCTGGTCTGATGAAACCAAGATTGAACTCTTTGGCCTGAATGCCAAGCGTCACGTCTGGAGGAAACCTGGCACCATCCCTACGGAAAAACATGGTGGCAGCATCATGCTGTGGGGATGTTTTTCGTTTGCAGGGACTGGGAGACTAGTCAGGATCGAGGGAAAGATGAACGGAGCAAAGTACAGAGAGATCCTTGATGAAAACCTGCTCCAGAGTGCTCAGGACCTCAGACTGGGGCAAAGGTTCACCTTCCAACAGGACAACGACCCTAAGCACACAGCCAAGACAACACAGAAGTGGCTTCGGGACAAGTCTCAATCTCTGGAGAGACCTGAAAATAGCTGTGCAGCGACGCTCCCCATCCAACCTGACAGAGCTTGAGAGGATCTGCAGAGAAGAATGGCAGAAACTCCCCAAATACAGGTGTGCCAAGCTTATAGCGTCATACCCAAGAAGACTCGAGGCTGTAATCGCTGCCAAAGGTGCTTCAACAAAGTACTGCGTAAAGGGTCTGAATACTTGATATTTCAGTGTTTTATTGGTAATAAATTTGCAAGCATTTCTAAAAACCTGGTTTTGCTTTGTCAATTATGGGGTATTGTTTTAGTCAGATATTATATCTGTTTGGGCTTCTTGTGGTCAATTTGCAGTCAACAAATTATTTGTAGTTATGTTCCGGCCCTTGACCATCCGCTCAAGAAAGAAAATAGTCTCGTGGCTGAATCTCGTTGATGACCCCCCCCCAATTTTTTTTTGTTTAAATAAATTGTAAAGTGGTTATCCCACTGGCTATAAGGTGAATGCACCAATTTGTAAGTCGCTCTGGATAAGAGCGTCTGCTAAATGACGTAAATGTAAAGGGAACAGGGTGACATTTGGGCCGTTATTCTACACAGCCTATGACAGTGGTAGCAGTCCTAATATCATGATATCTCTCTCCCTCTTCTCCATTGGCTGTTGACAGAGAAGCTCTCGTCTTACTGATATAATTTACATTATAAACTGGGTTGTTCGAGCCCTGAATGCTGATTGGCTGACAGCCGTGGTATATCAGACCGTATACCACGGGTATGACAGAACATTTTATTTTTACTGTGCTAATTACATTGGTAACTGGTTTATAATAGCAATAAGGCACCTCAGGGGGTTTGTGGTATATGGCCAATATACCACACCCCCTCGGGCCTTATTGCTTAATTATAACGCTGTGCTTTTGGCATTTGAGACATTATGTTATTTATCTCCTACAGCTCTCCACTGGCTGTTGCCAGACGGACAAAGAGGAAACTTCTGGAAAGCAACTCTCCTTCCAGTAAACTGTTAAAGGACAACGTAAGTGTTCCACAATTGATTTTATTTGGCAGTTAAAAAATATCAAACGCTTCCTGATCTGTCTTGTACAGTGGGGAAAAAAAGTATTTAGTCAGCCACCAATTGTGCAAGTTCTCCCACTTAAAAAGATGAGAGAGGCCTGTAATTTTCATCATAGGTACACGTCAACTATGACAGACAAATGGAGGAAAAAAAATCCGGAAAATCACATTGTAGGATTTTTAATGAATTTATTTGCAAATTATGGTGGAAAATAAGTATTTGGTCACCTACAAACAAGCAAGATTTCTTGCTCTCACAGACCTGTAACTTCTTCTTTAAGAGGCTCCTCTGTCCTCCACTAGTTACCTGTATTAATGGCACCTGTTTGAACTTGTTATCAGTATAAAAGACACCTGTCCACAAACTCAAACAGTCACACTCCATACTCCACTATGGCCAAGACCAAAGAGCTGTCAAAGGACACCAGAAACAAAATTGTAGACTTGCACCAGGCTGGGAAGACTGAATCTGCAATAGGTAAGCAGCTTGGTTTGAAGAAATCAACTGTGGGAGCAATTATTAGGAAATGGAAGACGTACAAGACCACTGATAATCTCCCTTGATCTGGGGCTCCACGCAAGATCTCACCCCGTGGGGTCAAAATGATCACAAGAACGGTGAGCAAAAATCCCAGAACCACACAGGGGGACCTAGTGAATGACCTGCAGTGAGCTGGGACCAAAGTAACAAAGCCTACCATCAGTAACACAGTACGCCGCCAGGGACTCAAATCCTGTGTCCCCCTGCTGAAGCCAGTACATGTCCAGGCCCGTCTGAAGTTTGCTAGAGTGCATTTGGATGATCCAGAAGAGGATTGGGAGAATGTCATATGGTCAGATGAAACCAAAATATAACTTTTTGGTAAAAACTCAACTCGTCGTGTTTGGAGGACAAAGAATACTGAGTTGCATCCAAAGAACACCATACCTACTATGAAGCATGGGGGTGGAAACATCATGCTTTGGGGCTGTTTTTCTGCAAAGGGACCAGGACGACTGATCCGTGTAAAGGAAAGAATGAATGGGGCCATGTATCATGAGATTTTGAGTGAAAACCTCCTTCCATCAGCAAGGGCATTGCAGATGAAACGTGGCTGGGTCTTTCAGCATGACAATGATCCCAAACACACCGCCCGGGCAACGAAGGAGTGGCTTCGTAAGATGCATTCAAGGTCCTGGAGTGGCCTAGCCAGTCTCCAGATCTCAACCCCATAGAAAATCTTTGGAGAGAGTTGAAAGTCCGTGTTGCCCAGTGACAGCCCCAAAACATCACTGCTCTAGAGGAGATCTGCATGGAGGAATGGGCCAAAATACCAGCAACAGTGTGTGAAAACCTTGTGAAGACTTACAGAAAACGTTTGACCTGTGTCATTGCCAACAAAGGGTATATAACAAAGTATTGAGAAACTTTTGTTATTGACCAAATACTTATTTTCCACCATAATTTGCAAATAAATTCATAAAAAATCCTACAATGGGATTTTCTGGATTTTTTTCCCTCATTTTGTCTGTCATAGTTGACGTGTACCTATGGTGAAAATTACAGGCCTCTCTCAGCTTTTTAAGTGGGAGAACTTGCACAATTGGTGGCTGACTAAATACTTTTTTTCCCCACTGTATCTCTCAGATATAGGACAGACATTTCAGAACAGACTTCCTTTAGATTTTCTTTTTTGGGGGGGGGGGACTATCTGTTCCATGTAGTGAATGTGTTATTCAATGTGTTTGTATGGGCTAATAGCAGTAAGGACTATCTGTTGTTCCATGTAGTGAATCTGTTATTCAATGTGTTTGTATGGGCTAATAGCAGTAAGGACTATCTGTTGTTCCATGTAGTGAATCTGTTATTCAATGTGTTTGTATGGGCTAATAGCAGTAAGGACTATCTGTTGTTCCATGTAGTGAATCTGTTATTCAATGTGTTTGTATGGGCTAATAGCAGTAAGGACTATCTGTTGTTCCATGTAGTGAATCTGTTATTCAATGTGTTTGTTTGGGCTAATAGCAGTAAAGACTATCTGTTGTTCCATGTAGTGAATCTGTTATTCAATGTGTTTGTATGGGCTAATAGCAGTAAGGACTATCTGTTGTTCCATGTAGTGAATCTGTTATTCAATGTGTTTGTATGGGCTAATAGCAGTAAGGACTATCTGTTGTTCCATGTAGTGAATCTGTTATTCAATGTGTTTGTTTGGGCTAATAGCAGTAAAGACTATCTGTTGTTCCATGTAGTGAATCTGTTATTCAATGTGTTTGTTTGGGCTAATGGCAGTAAGGACTATCTGTTGTTCCATGTAGTGAATCTGTTATTCAATGTGTTTGTTTGGGCTAATAGCAGTAAAGACTATCTGTTGTTCCATGTAGTGAATCTGTTATTCAATGTGTTTGTATGGGCTAATAGCAGTAAGGACTATCTGTTGTTCCATGTAGTGAATCTGTTATTCAATGTGTTTGTACGGGCTAATAGCAGTAAGGACTATCTGTTGTTCCATGTAGTGAATCTGTTATTCAATGTGTTTGTATGGGCTAATAGCAGTAAGGACTATCTGTTGTTCCATGTAGTGAATCTGTTATTCAATGTGTTTGTATGGGCTAATAGCAGTAAAGACTATCTGTTGTTCCATGTAGTGAATCTGTTATTCAATGTGTTTGTATGGGCTAATAGCAGTAAGGCCTATCTGTTGTTCCATGTAGTGAATCTGTTATTCAATGTGTTTGTATGGGCTAATAGCAGTAAAGACTATCTGTTGTTCCATGTAGTGAATGTGTTATTCAATGTGTTTGTATGGGCTAATAGCAGTAAAGACTATCTGTTGTTCCATGTAGTGAATCTGTTATTCAATGTGTTTGTATGGGCTAATAGCAGTAAGGCCTATCTGTTGTTCCATGTAGTGAATCTGTTATTCAATGTGTTTGTATGGGCTAATAGCAGTAAGGACTATCTGTTGTTCCATGTAGTGAATCTGTTATTCAATGTGTTTGTATGGGCTAATAGCAGTAAGGACTATCTGTTGTTCCATGTAGTGAATCTGTTATTCAATGTGTTTGTATGGGCTAATAGCAGTAAGGACTATCTGTTGTTCCATGTAGTGAATCTGTTATTCAATGTGTTTGTATGGGCTAATAGCAGTGAGGCCCAAAACATTTTTTCATTTTTATTTATTTTGTTAAACATATTTTTGTGTTTAATGGAAGAGCTATTGTTCATAATGGCTGAGACATGGTCTCTCTCTCCTTCCTCTCAGGGTGGGGCCTCATCTCTCTCTGCCACGGGGTTACAGAACCTGGGAAACACATGCTTCATGAACGCCATCCTGCAGTCTCTCAGGTAAGTCCCTCCGGTGAGCCAAGGCTCATTATGGTCCCTGTTGGGAACTCGGGTGACCTGTATGGCTTAAGGCTCTGGCTCTGGCCTCAATATGGCCTGTGTTGTGTGGATGACCTACTGTCTGGCTCAGTGGGCTGTAGTCATGGCCTACTGTCTGGCTCAGTGGTCTGTAGTCATGGCTTACTGTCTGGCTCAGTGGGCTGTAGTCATGACCTACTGTCTGGCTCAGTGGGCTGTAGTCATGGCCTACTGTCTGGCTCAGTGGGCTGTAGTCATGGCCTACTGTCTGGCTCAGTGGGCTGTAGTCATGGCCTACTGTCTGGCTCAGTGGGCTGTAGTCATGGCCTACTGTCTGGCTCAGTGGGCTGTAGTCATGGCCTACTGTCTGGCTCAGTGGGCTGTAGTCATGACCTACTGTCTGGCTCAGTGGGCTGTAGTCATGGCCTACTGTCTGGCTCAGTGGGCTGTAGTCATGGCCTACTGTCTGGCTCAGTGGGCTGTAGTCATGACCTACTGTCTGGCTCAGTGGGCTGTAGTCATGGCCTACTGTCTGGCTCAGTGGGCCGAGTCATGGCCTACTGTCTGGCTCAGTGGGCTGTAGTCATGGCCTTCTGGCTCAGTGGGCTGTAGTCATGGCCTACTGTCTGGCTCAGTGGGCTGTAGTCATGGCCTACTGTCTGGCTCAGTGGGCTGTAGTCATGGCCTACTGTCTGGCTCAGTGGGCTGTAGTCATGGCCTACTGTCTGGCTCAGTGGGCTGTAGTCATGGCCTACTGTCTGGCTCAGTGGGCTGTAGTCATGGCCTACTGTCTGGCTCAGTGGGCTGTAGTCATGGCCTACTGTCTGGCTCAGTGGGCTGTAGTCATGGCCTACTGTCTGGCTCAGTGGGCTGTAGTCATGGCCTACTGTCTGGCTCAGTGGTCTGTAGTCATGGCCTACTGTCTGGCTCAGTGGTCTGTAGTCATGGCCTACTGTCTGGCTCAGTGGTCTGTAGTCATGGCCTACTGTCTGGCTCAGTGGGCTGTAGTCATGGCCTACTGTCTGGCTCAGTGGTCTGTAGTCATGGCCTACTGTCTGGCTCAGTGGGCTGTAGTCATGGCCTACTGTCTGGCTCAGTGGGCTGTAGTCATGGCCTACTGTCTGGCTCAGTGGTCTGTAGTCATGACCTACTGTCTGGCTCAGTGGGCTGTAGTCATGGCCTACTGTCTGGCTCCAGTGGGCTGTAGTCATGGCCTACTGTCTGGCTCAGTGGGCTGTAGTCATGGCCTACTGTCTGGCTCAGTGGGCTGTAGTCATGGCCTACTGTCTGGCTCAGTGGGCTGTAGTCATGGCCTACTGTCTGGCTCAGTGGGCTGTAGTCATGGCCTACTGTCTGGCTCAGTGGGCTGTAGTCATGGCCTACTGTCTGGCTCAGTGGGCTGTAGTCATGACCTACTGTCTGGCTCAGTGGGCTGTAGTCATGGCCTACTGTCTGGCTCAGTGGGCTGTAGTCATGGCCTACTGTCTGGCTCAGTGGGCTGTAGTCATGGCCTACTGTCTGGCTCAGTGGGCTGTAGTCATGGCCTACTGTCTGGCTCAGTGGGCTGTAGTCATGGCCTTCTGTCTGGCTCAGTGGGCTGTAGTCATGGCCTACTGTCTGGCTCAGTGGGCTGTAGTCATGGCCTACTGTCTGGCTCAGTGGGCTGTAGTCATGGCCTACTGTCTGGCTCAGTGGGCTGTAGTCATGGCCTACTGTCTGGCTCAGTGGGCTGTAGTCATGGCCTACTGTCTGGCTCAGTGGGCTGTAGTCATGGCCTACTGTCTGGCTCAGTGGGCTGTAGTCATGGCCTACTGTCTGGCTCAGTGGGCTGTAGTCATGGCCTACTGTCTGGCTCAGTGGGCTGTAGTCATGGCCTACTGTCTGGCTCAGTGGGCTGTAGTCATGGCCTACTGTCTGGCTCAGTGGGCTGTAGTCATGGCCTACTGTCTGGCTCAGTGGGCTGTAGTCATGGCCTACTGTCTGGCTCAGTGGGCTGTAGTCATGGCCTACTGTCTGGCTCAGTGGGCTGTAGTCATGACCAGTCTCTGGCTCAGTGGGCTGTAGTCATGACCAGTCTCTGGCTCAGTGGGCTGTAGTCATGACCAGTCTCTGGCTCAGTGGGCTGTAGTCATGGCCTACTGTCTGGCTCAGTGGGCTGTAGTCATGGCCTACTGTCTGGCTCAGTGGGCTGTAGTCATGGCCTACTGTCTGGCTCAGTGGGCTGTAGTCATGGCCTACTGTCTGGCTCAGTGGGCTGTAGTCATGGCCTACTGTCTGGCTCAGTGGGCTGTAGTCATGACCAGTCTCTGGCTCAGTGGTCTGTAGTCATGGCCTACTGTCTGGCTCAGTGGGCTGTAGTCATGGCCTACTGTCTGGCTCAGTGGTCTGTAGTCATGGCCTACTGTCTGGCTCAGTGGGCTGTAGTCATGACCTACTGTCTGGCTCAGTGGGCTGTAGTCATGACCTACTGTCTGGCTCAGTGGTCTGTAGTCATGGCCTACTGTCTGGCTCAGTGGTCTGTAGTCATGACCTACTGTCTGGCTCAGTGGGCTGTAGTCATGACCTACTGTCTGGCTCAGTGGGCTGTAGTCATGGCCTACTGTCTGGCTCAGTGGGCTGTAGTCATGGCCTACTGTCTGGCTCAGTGGGCTGTAGTCATGGCCTACTGTCTGGCTCCTCAGTGGGCTGTAGTCATGGCCTACTGTCTGGCTCAGTGGGCTGTAGTCATGGCCTACTGTCTGGCTCAGTGGGCTGTAGTCATGACCAGTCTCTGGCTCAGTGGGCTGTAGTCATGGCCTACTGTCTGGCTCAGTGGGCTGTAGTCATGGCCTACTGTCTGGCCTCAGTGGGCTGTAGTCATGGCCTACTGTCTGGCTCAGTGGGCTGTAGTCATGGCCTAGTCTCTGGCTCAGTGGGCTGTAGTCATGGCCACTGTCTGGCTCAGTGGTCTGTAGTCATGACCAGTCTCTGGCTCAGTGGTCTGTAGTCATGACCAGTCTCTGGCTCAGTGGTCTGTAGTCCTGACCAGTCTCTGGCTCAGTGGTCTGTAGTCATGGCCAGTCTCTGGCTCAGTGGTCTGTAATCATGGCCAGTCTCTGGATCAGTGGTCTGTAGTCATGGCCTACTGTCTGGCTCAGTGGTCTGTAGTCATGGCCAGTCTCCTCAGTGGTCTGTAGTCCTGACCAGTCTCTGGCTCAGTGGTCTGTAGTCATGACCAGTCTCCTCAGTGGTCTGTAGTCATGACCAGTCTCTGGCTCAGTGGTCTGTAGTCCTGACCAGTCTCTGGATCAGTGGTCTGTAGTCATGACCAGTCTCTGGCTCAGTGGTCTGTAGTCATGACCAGTCTCTGGCTCAGTGGTCTGTAGTCATGACCAGTCTCTGGCTCAGTGGTCTGTAGTCATGACCAGTCTCCTCAGTGGTCTGTAGTCCTGACCAGTCTCTGGATCAGTGGTCTGTAGTCATGACCAGTCTCTGGCTCAGTGGTCTGTAGTCATGACCAGTCTCTGGATCAGTGGTCTGTAGTCCTGACCAGTCTCCTCAGTGGTCTGTAGTCCTGACCAGTCTCTGGATCAGTGGTCTGTAGTCATGGCCAGTCTCTGGCTCAGTGGTCTGTAGTCCTGACCAGTCTCTGGATCAGTGGTCTGTAGTCATGGCCAGTCTCTGGCTCAGTGGTCTGTAGTCCTGACCAGTCTCTGGCTCAGTGGGCTGTAGTCATGACCAGTCTCTGGATCAGTGGTCTGTAGTCATGACCAGTCTCTGGATCAGTGGTCTGTAGTCATGACCAGTCTCTGGATCAGTGGTCTGTAGTCCTGACCAGTCTCTGGATCAGTGGTCTGTAGTCATGACCAGTCTCTGGATCAGTGGTCTGTAGTCCTGACCAGTCTCCTCAGTGGTCTGTAGTCCTGACCAGTCTCTGGATCAGTGGTCTGTAGTCCTGACCAGTCTCCTCAGTGGTCTGTAGTCCTGACCAGTCTCTGGATCAGTGGTCTGTAGTCATGACCAGTCTCTGGATCAGTGGTCTGTAGTCCTGACCAGTCTCTGGCTCAGTGGGCTGTAGTCATGGCCAGTCTCCTCAGTGGTCTGTAGTCATGGCCAGTCTCTGGCTCAGTGGTCTGTAGTCATGACCAGTCTCTGGCTCAGTGGTCTGTAGTCATGGCCAGTCTCTGGCTCAGTGGGCTGTAGTCATGACCAGTCTCTGGCTCCTCAGTATTCTGTAACCATGGCCATTCCCTGGTTCAGTAATGGGGCAGCTCCATGCCTGCAGATGGAGTCCCCAGTGGTGGGGGGGCTTTAAGTCTGCTGCCTGGTAACTAAAGGGACCAAAGGCACTGTTTCCAGTAATGGGGCAGCTCCATGCCTGCAGATGGAGTCCCCAGTGGTGGGGGGGCTTTAAGTCTGCTGCCTGGTAACTAAAGGGACCAAAGGTAATGTTTCCCCTCTAGTTCCACTGTTTCCCCTCCACCTTCCCTTCTACCTCGCGTGTCTGCTTCATATAATATCTAACACAGAGAAACCCTCTAGTTCCACATCTCTTTTACACTGATGACTTCCTCCGCTACCTCACTTCCTCCCTCTCAGAAACCATGGCTAACCTTTAGTCTATCTTGAAATGAAACTTCTCCGTGATGTTTTGGGCCACAATTCTTCAGTTGCCCATTTTTAAAGTAACTGAATAAAATGTGAAGCTTTATAAAAACCGATTTGGCAAAGTTTCAGTAATTGTCTATACATTGGGTTAGGGTTAGGGTTATACATAGTTTCAGTAATTGTCTATACATTGGGTTAGGGTTATACATAGTTTCAGTAATTGTCTATACATTGGGTTAGGGTTAGGGTTATACATAGTTTCAGTAATTGTCTATACATTGGGTTAGGGTTATACATAGTTTCAGTAATTGTCTATACATTACAGTATATAGTCTACATGTTGGCTGAGGTGTTAAGAAGCTGTGTTAAGAAGCTGTGTTAAACTGTTAAGGTGATAAGAAGCTGTGTTAAACTGTTAAGGTGATAAGAAGCTATGTTAAACTGTTAAGGTGATAAGAAGCTGTGTTAAACTGTTAAGGTGTTAAGAAGCTGTGTTAAACTGTTAAGGTGATAAGAAGCTGTGTTAAGAAGCTGTGTTAAACTGTTAAGGTGATAAGAAGCTGTGTTAAACTGTTAAGGTGATAAGAAGCTGTGTTAAACTGTTAAGGTGTTAAGAAGCTGTGTTAAACTGTTAAGGTGATAAGAAGCTGTGTTAAACTGTTAAGGTGATAAGAAGCTGTGTTAAACTGTTAAGGTGATAAGAAGCTGTGTTAAACTGTTAAGGTGATAAGAAGCTGTGTTAAACTGTTAAGGTGATAAGAAGCTGTGTTAAACTGTTAAGGTGATAAGAAGCTGTGTTAAGAAGCTGTGTTAAACTGTTAAGGTGATAAGAAGCTGTGTTAAGAAGCTGTGTTAAACTGTTAAGGTGATAAGAAGCTGTGTTAAACTGTTAAGGTGATAAGAAGCTGTGTTAAACTGTTAAGGTGATAAGAAGCTGTGTTAAACTGTTAAGGTGTTAAGAAGCTGTGTTAAACTGTTAAGGTGTTAAGAAGCTGTGTTAAACTGTTAAGGTGATAAGAAGCTGTGTTAAGAAGCTGTGTTAAACTGTTAAGGTGTTAAGAAGCTGTGTTAAACTGTTAAGGTGTTAAGAAGCTGTGTTAAACTGTTAAGGTGATAAGAAGCTGTGTTAAACTGTTAAGGTGATAAGAAGCTGTGTTAAACTGTTAAGGTGATAAGAAGCTGTGTTAAACTGTTATGGTGATAAGAAGCTGTGTTAAACTGTTAAGGTGATAAGAAGCTGTGTTAAACTGTTAAGGTGATAAGAAGCTGTGTTAAACTGTTAAGGTGATAAGAAGCTGTGTTAAGAAGCTGTGTTAAACTGTTAAGGTGTTAAGAAGCTGTGTTAAACTGTTAAGGTGTTAAGAAGCTGTGTTAAACTGTTAAGGTGTTAAGAAGCTGTGTTAAACTGTTAAGGTGTTAAGAAGCTGTGTTAAACTGTTAAGGTGATAAGAAGCTGTGTTAAACTGTTAAGGTGATAAGAAGCTGTGTTAAACTGTTAAGGTGATAAGAAGCTGTGTTAAACTGTTAAGGTGTTAAGAAGCTGTGTTAAGGTGTTAAGAAGCTGTGTTAAACTGTTAAGGTGATGAGAAGCTGTGTTAAACTGTTAAGGTGATAAGAAGCTGTGTTAAACTGTTAAGGTGTTAAGAAGCTGTGTTAAGGTGTTAAGAAGCTGTGTTAAACTGTTAAGAAGCTGTGTTAAACTGTTAAGGTGATGAGAAGCTGTGTTAAACTGTTAAGGTGATAAGAAGCTGTGTTAAACTGTTAAGGTGATAAGAAGCTGTGTTAAACTGTTAAGGTGATAAGAAGCTGTGTTAAACTGTTAAGGTGTTAAGAAGCTGTGTTAAGGTGTTAAGAAGCTGTGTTAAACTGTTAAGGTGATAAGAAGCTGTGTTAAACTGTTAAGGTGATAAGAAGCTGTGTTAAACTGTTAAGGTGATAAGAAGCTGTGTTAAACTGTTAAGGTGTTAAGAAGCTGTGTTAAACTGTTAAGGTGATAAGAAGCTGTGTTGAACTGTTAAGGTGATAAGAAGCTGTGTTAAACTGTTAAGGTGATAAGAAGCTGTGTTAAACTGTTAAGGTGTTAAGAAGCTGTGTTAAACTGTTAAGGTGATAAGAAGCTGTGTTAAACTGTTAAGGTGTTAAGAAGCTGTGTTAAACTGTTAAGGTGATAAGAAGCTGTGTTAAACTGTTAAGATGATAAGAAGCTGTGTTAAACTGTTAAGGTGATAAGAAGCTGTGTTAAACTGTTAAGGTGTTAAGAAGCTGTGTTAAACTGTTAAGGTGATAAGAAGCTGTTTCTATTCCAGCAACATCCAGCAGTTCAGCTGTTATTTCAAGGAGCTGCCAGCGGTGGCGCTGCGGAGCGGGAAGACTGCAGGGCGGAGGATGTACCACACCCGCAGCCAGGGAGACACCAGTGTGTAAGGTCTTACGTGTGTTTGCAGGGCCTGAAGCTAACTTTTTGGTCCACCAGCCAAAATGTTACAAGCCAAAATAAAACATTTACACAAAAATAACATAACAGTTGAGCATGCTTTGTTTCTAAAACAATAAATGTATTACTATTAAAAAGTAATATTGCTCAATTTCTTTTAACCAAAACATCACAGATGAGACAAATGTTCAGCTGCCCCTTTAAGGGCTGGAAGTTACCGTGGTAACAGGGCCACTAGAGTCATGTGCCTGTGTGATTGAGTCCGACCAGCAGCTGTTCTCTTCCCTAGCAGTTGATATTCAGACGTTGAAAAGCAACCTAGCTTGTGAACAAAATCTAAATAGCCAAGAAACATGAGGACAAAGTCTCACTTTTAGTAGACTTTCGTTTAGATTAAATTAGACCAACTTTTATGCCTGAAAATGAATCTCTCACTCAGCGCTTAACTCCGTGTGCGCAGCCCCCCAGCCAGACAGTGATGCAGCGCCAGGTGGGATATAGTTATTTGTGCGATTCATTTACCAGCTATGAAACAAAATGGCAGAAATATTTTGGAAACAGCTACTGCAGCATTTATTTTGCTATAAATGTGATCTTACTTCATTATTGTATGAAACGCTCCCACTGTTGTCCCCTGATATGGACATCTTACCCGCCAATGCCAAAATGTACCCCATAGGGCTAGGCGGTATGACCAAAATATCATATCACGGTATAAGAAATAAATATTTCACAGTAATTTACAGGCCTATTTTAACCAGATGTTGCAATTGTGATTTAGAGCAAAACTCTTGGGTGAACTGTTAGAATCATGGAAATAGAATGATTATTCTGCTTCTATAGTTAGAATATAATAGTGGCCATTTTGAATACAGTGTTTGACATGACAACGAATGAAAATGCAAGGGAGGATTTATTGTGACACGGTAGGAACCAAAGTGTTGATAAGCGTTTCTTAGGGGACCCTATAACCTTTGGCTACATTTAATGTTTTCTCTTAGCTTTTTAATGTAGCTAACATATTCTTGCTTGGCGTATTTCTCTTTGATTTAGAGGATACTGTTGCACAAACAACATGCTGATTTAGGTCTACATTTTCCAGATAACGAAGACCTAAAGAGTCTGAGCTGAGTAGAAAGCAGCATGGAGAGGGATGACTCAAGTAGGGAAGTGGACATTACATACAGCGTATCCCATTTAACAAACCAAACATCAAAATACCTTTTTATAGAAGGTAAAGTAAAACCCAAACCACTCCGTGCATCAATACCAGTATATCGTAAAATACGGTATACCGCTCAGCCCTAATACAACAGCATTACTTCAAACAAAAACAACAACAAATCCAATGAAAATACATTACCAAGACGACCTTGGCGGGCCACATAAAATCAGCTTGCAGGCCAGATTTGGCCCGCCAGCCGCCAGTTGAAGACCCTCTGGTTTACAGTTAGTCAGCAGCTCAGAAGATGTTTTAACTGAAGGAGTTGTGCTGTTGAAGGTGCCTGGTATTGACAGTAGTCCTATGTTTCTCTGTTTCCCAGGTCCTTGGTGGAGGAGTTGAGGAAGACCCTGTGTTATCTGTGGCATGGTGGCCCAACAGCCTTCAGCCCAGACTCTTTATTCTACGTTATCTGGAAAATCATGCCCAGCTTCAGGTACTTTGACAGACATGTCTGCTCAATTTGGTTTTTCCCCTCTGATTTAATGTTGGGATCTGGGCCCGTATCCATAACGCATCTCGGAGTAGGAGAACTGATCTACGATCAGTTTGGCCTTTCAGATCATATGATATGATTTAAATGGACAGGTTGGGTCCTGATCCTAAATCGACACTCTTACTCGGAGACTCTTTGTGGCAGTGTTGTAGTACTTGAGACCGAAAATTGAGTGTCGCGTCTCGATGTCGGATACATTTTTATTCTCGGACATTGAGGACTCGTCATTTCTTCCCGAGACCAGTGGAGTAAAAACCTCTTTCAGCTCCTATTCAGTCAGCGCAATAGTCAGCCAAATACTCCTTTCATGATACATCTTATCGTCTATTGAAAACCTGAGCGTCCTACTTGTAGCATTACTGTCCTTTACTTTGGTTGAAAAATATCCTCAGACTTTGTCGCACTCGTCAGAACTTTGTGAATTGGCTGGTAGGGAAGAGTGTCTTATTACCTCTGTTGAGTCTTTATCTACTATAGATCTGTTAGTGTCATTTGCACTGGCTGTATCTGCCCTCAGCATGCGTTTTATCACCGTTCTGAATGTCTAAAGCAGCCTTAACGTATGGGTCACAGACGTGTTAAACACATCATTAGGAGCTCAGTCAAATTACAGTGCATTCGGGAAGTATTCAGACCCCTTGACGTTTTCCACATTTTGTTATGTTACAGCCTTATTCTAAAATTGATTAAATTGTTTTTTCGTCCCCCCCTCATCAATCTACACACAATACCCCATATTGACAAAGCAAAACCAGGTTTTTAGAAATGCTTGCAAATGTATTACAAATAAAATAACTGAAATGACATTTACATAAGTATTCAGACCCTTTACTCAGTACTTTGTTGAAGCACCTTTGGCAGCGATTACAGCCTCGAGTCTTCTTGGGTATGACGCTACAAGCTTGGCACACCTGTATTTGGGGAGTTTCTCCCATTCTTCTCTGCAGATCCTCTCAAGCTCTGTCAGGTTGGATGGGGAGCGTTGCTGCACAGCTATTTTCAGGTCTCTCCAGAGATGTTCGGTCGGGTTAAAGTTTGGGCTCTGGCTGGGCCACTCAAGGACATTCAGAGACTTGTCCCGAAGCCCCTCCTGCGTTGTCTTGGCTGTGTGATTAGAGTCATTGTCCTGTTGGAAGGTGAACCTTCACCCCAGTCTGAGGTCCTGAGTGCTCTGGAGCAGGTTTTCATCAAGGATCTCTCTGTACTTTGCTCCGTTCATCTTTCCCTTGATCCTGACTAGTCTCCCAGTCCCTGCCGCTGAAAAACATCCCCAAAGCATAATGCTGCCACCACCATGCTTCACCGTAGAGATGGTGCCAGGTTTCCTCCAGACGTGACGCTTGGCATTCAGGCCAAAGAGTTCAATCTTGGTTTCATCAGACCAGAGAATCTTGTTTCTCATGGTCTGAGAGTCCTTTAGGTGCCTTTTGGCAAACTCCAAGCGGACTGTCATGTGCCTTTTACTGAGGAGTGGCTTCCGTCTGGCCACCGTACCATAAAGGCCTGATTGGTGGAGTGCTGTAGAGATGGTTGTCCTTCTGGAAGGTTCACCCATCTCCACAGAGGAACTCTGGATCTCTGTCAGTGTGACCATCGGGTTCTTGGTCACCTCCCTGACCAAGGCCCTTCTCCCCCGATTGCTCAGTTTAGCCGGGCGGCCAGCTCTAGGAAGAGTCTTGGTGGTTCCAAACTTCTTCCATTTAAGAATGATGGAGGCCACTGTGTTCTTGGGGACCTTCAATGCTGCAGAAATGTTTTGGTACCCTTCCCCAGATCTGTGCCTCGACACAATCCTGTCTCGGAGCTCTACGGACAATTCCTTCGACCTCATGGTTTGGTTTTTGCTCTGACAACAAATCATGTCCAATCAATTGAATTTACCACAGGTGGACTCCAATCAAGTTGTAGAAACATCTCAAGGATGATCAATGGAAACAGGATGCACCTGAGCTCAATTTGAGTCTCAAAGCAAAGGGTCTTAATACTTATGTAAATAAAGTATTTCTGTTTTATGATTTTTTATAAATTTGCTAAAATTTCTAACAACCTTTTTTCACTTTGTCATTATGGGGTATTGCGTGTAGATTGTTGACATTTAATTTAATACATTTTAGAATAAGGCTGTAATGTAACAAAATGTGGAAAAAGTCAAGGGGTCTGAATACTTTCCGAATGCACTGTATATCATTAGGAGCTCAGTCAAATTATATCATTAGAATATATAATATATACCATTTATCAGAAGAGACTGTTCATACATTTTACGTATGGATGGTCCTGGGAATCGAACCCACTACCCTGTCGTTACAAGGACCATGCTCTACCAACTGAGCACCATGCTCTACTAACTGAACTACAGAGGACCATGTTCTACTAACTGAACTACAGAGGACCATGTTCTACTAACTGAACTACAGAGGACCATGTTCTACTAACTACAGAGGAGCATGTTCTACTAACTGAACTACAGAGGACCATGTTCTACTAACTACAGAGGACCATGTTCTACCAACTACAGAGGACCATGCTCTACTAACTGAACTACAGAGGACCATGCTCTACCAACTGAACTACAGAGGACCATGCTCTACTAACTACAGAGGACCATGCTCTACTAACTGAACTACAGAGGACCATGCTCTACTAACTGAACTACAGAGGACCATGCTCTACTAACTGAACTACAGAGGACCATGCTCTACTAACTACAGAGGACCATGTTCTACTAACTGAACTACAGAGGACCATGCTCTACCAACTGAACTACAGAGGACCATGCTCTACTAACTACAGAGGACCATGCTCTACTAACTGAACTACAGAGGACCATGTTCTACCAACTGAACTACAGAGGACCATGTTCTACCAACTGAACTACAGAGGACCATGTTCTATTAACTGAACTACAGAGGACCATGCTCTACTAACTGAACTACAGAGGACCATGTTCTACTAACTACAGAGGACCATGTTCTACTGACTGAACTACAGAGGAGCATGTTCTACCAACTGAACTACAGAGGACCATGCTCTACTAACTGAACTACAGAGGACCATGTTCTACCAACTGAACTACAGAGGACCATGTTTTACCAACTACAGAGGAGCATGTTCTACTAACTACAGAGGAGCATGTTCTACTAACTGAACTACAGAGGACCATGCTCTACCAACTGAACTACAGAGGACCATGCTCTACTAACTGAACTACAGAGGACCATGCTCTACTAACTGAACTACAGAGGACCATGCTCTACTAACTGAACTACAGAGGACCATGTTCTACTAACTGAACTACAGAGGACCATGCTCTACCAACTGAACTACAGAGGACCATGCTCTACTAACTACAGAGGACCATGCTCTACCAACTGAACTACAGAGGACCATGTTCTACTAACTACAGAGGACCATGTTCTACTAACTGAACTACAGAGGACCATGTTCTACCAACTGAACTACAGAGGACCATGCTCTACTAACTGAACTACAGAGGACCATGTTCTACCAACTGAACTACAGAGGACCATGCTCTACTAACTGAACTACAGAGGACCATGTTCTACCAACTGAACTACAGAGGACCATGTTTTACCAACTACAGAGGAGCATGTTCTACTAACTACAGAGGAGCATGTTCTACTAACTGAACTACAGAGGACCATGCTCTACCAACTGAACTACAGAGGACCATGCTCTACTAACTGAACTACAGAGGAGCATGTTCTACTAACTACAGAGGAGCATGTTCTACTAACTGAACTACAGAGGACCATGTTCTACCAACTGAACTACAGAGGACCATGCTCTACTAACTGAACTACAGAGGACCATGCTCTACTAACTGAACTACAGAGGACCATGCTCTACTAACTACAGAGGACCATGTTCTACTAACTGAACTACAGAGGACCATGTTCTACCAACTGAACTACAGAGGACCATGTTTTACCAACTACAGAGGAGCATGTTCTACTAACTACAGAGGAGCATGTTCTACTAACTGAACTACAGAGGACCATGCTCTACCAACTGAACTACAGAGGACCATGCTCTACTAACTGAACTACAGAGGAGCATGTTCTACTAACTACAGAGGAGCATGTTCTACTAACTGAACTACAGAGGACCATGTTCTACCAACTGAACTACAGAGGACCATGCTCTACTAACTGAACTACAGAGGACCATGCTCTACTAACTGAACTACAGAGGACCATGTTCTACTAACTGAACTACAGAGGACCATGCTCTACCAACTGAACTACAGAGGACCATGTTCTACCAACTGAACTACAGAGGACCATGTTCTACTAACTGAACTACAGAGGACCATGTTCTACCAACTGAACTACAGAGGACCATGTTCTACTAACTGAACTACAGAGGACCATGTTCTACTAACTACAGAGGACCATGTTCTACTGACTGAACTACAGAGGAGCATGTTCTACTAACTACAGAGGACCATGCTCTACCAACTGAACTACAGAGGACCATGCTCTACTAACTGAACTACAGAGGACCATGTTCTACCAACTGAACTACAGAGGACCATGCTCTACTAACTGAACTACAGAGGACCATGTTCTACCAACTGAACTACAGAGGACCATGTTCTACTAACTACAGAGGAGCATGTTCTACTAACTACAGAGGAGCATGTTCTACTAACTGAACTACAGAGGACCATGCTCTACCAACTGAACTACAGAGGACCATGCTCTACTACCTGAACTACAGAGGACCATGCTCTACTAACTGAACTACAGAGGACCATGCTCTACTAACTGAACTACAGAGGACCATGTTCTACTAACTGAACTACAGAGGACCATGTTCTACCAACTGAACTACAGAGGACCATGTTTTACCAACTACAGAGGACCATGTTCTACTAACTACAGAGGAGCATGTTCTACTAACTGAACTACAGAGGACCATGCTCTACCAACTGAACTACAGAGGACCATGCTCTACTAACTGAACTACAGAGGAGCATGTTCTACTAACTACAGAGGAGCATGTTCTACTAACTGAACTACAGAGGACCATGTTCTACCAACTGAACTACAGAGGACCATGCTCTACCAACTGAACTACAGAGGACCATGCTCTACCAACTGAACTACAGAGGACCATGCTCTACTAACTGAACTACAGAGGACCATGCTCTACTAACTGAACTACAGAGGACCATGTTCTACTAACTGAACTACAGAGGACCATGTTCTACCAACTGAACTACAGAGGACCATGTTCTACCAACTGAACTACAGAGGACCATGTTCTACTAACTGAACTACAGAGGACCATGTTCTACTAACTGAACTACAGAGGACCATGTTCTACCAACTGAACTACAGAGGACCATGTTCTACTAACTGAAATACAGAGGACCATGTTCTACTAACTGAACTACAGAGGACCATGTTCTACTAACTGAACTACAGAGGACCATGTTCTACTAACTGAACTACAGAGGACCATGTTCTACTAACTACAGAGGACCATGTTCTACTGACTGAACTACAGAGGAGCATGTTCTACTAACTACAGAGGACCATGCTCTACCAACTGAACTACAGAGGACCATGCTCTACTAACTGAACTACAGAGGACCATGTTCTACCAACTGAACTACAGAGGACCATGCTCTACTAACTGAACTACAGAGGACCATGTTCTACCAACTGAACTACAGAGGACCATGTTCTACTAACTACAGAGGAGCATGTTCTACTAACTACAGAGGAGCATGTTCTACTAACTGAACTACAGAGGACCATGCTCTACCAACTGAACTACAGAGGACCATGCTCTACTAACTGAACTACAGAGGAGCATGTTCTACTAACTACAGAGGACCATGTTCTACTAACTGAACTACAGAGGATCATGTTCTACCAACTGAACTACAGAGGACCATGCTCTACTACCTGAACTACAGAGGACCATGCTCTACTAACTGAACTACAGAGGACCATGCTCTACTAACTGAACTACAGAGGACCATGTTCTACTAACTGAACTACAGAGGACCATGTTCTACCAACTGAACTACAGAGGACCATGTTTTACCAACTACAGAGGACCATGTTCTACTAACTACAGAGGAGCATGTTCTACTAACTGAACTACAGAGGACCATGCTCTACCAACTGAACTACAGAGGACCATGCTCTACTAACTGAACTACAGAGGAGCATGTTCTACTAACTACAGAGGAGCATGTTCTACTAACTGAACTACAGAGGACCATGTTCTACCAACTGAACTACAGAGGACCATGCTCTACCAACTGAACTACAGAGGACCATGCTCTACCAACTGAACTACAGAGGACCATGCTCTACTAACTGAACTACAGAGGACCATGCTCTACTAACTGAACTACAGAGGACCATGTTCTACTAACTGAACTACAGAGGACCATGTTCTACCAACTGAACTACAGAGGACCATGTTCTACCAACTGAACTACAGAGGACCATGTTCTACTAACTGAACTACAGAGGACCATGTTCTACTAACTGAACTACAGAGGACCATGTTCTACCAACTGAACTACAGAGGACCATGTTCTACTAACTAGAAATACAGAGGACCATGTTCTACTAACTGAACTACAGAGGACCATGTTCTACTAACTGAACTACAGAGGACCATGTTCTACCAACTGAACTACAGAGGACCATGTTCTACTAACTGAACTACAGAGGACCATGCTCTACCAACTGAACTACAGAGGACCATGTTCTACTAACTGAACTACAGAGGACCATGTTCTACTAACTGAACTACAGAGGACCATGTTCTACCAACTGAACTACAGAGGACCATGTTCTACTAACTGAACTACAGAGGACCATGTTCTACTAACTACAGAGGACCATGTTCTACTGACTGAACTACAGAGGACCATGTTCTACTAACTACAGAGGACCATGTTCTACTAACTGAACTACAGAGGACAATGTTCTACCAACTGAACTACAGAGGACCATGTTCTACTAACTACAGAGGACCATGCTCTACTAACTGAACTACAGAGGAGCATGTTCTACTAACTGAACTACAGAGGACCATGCTCTACCAACTGAACTACAGAGGACCATGCTCTACTAACTGAACTACAGAGGAGCATGTTCTACTAACTACAGAGGAGCATGTTCTACCAACTGAACTACAGAGGACCATGTTCTACCAACTGAACTACAGAGGACCATGCTCTACTAACTGAACTACAGAGGACCATGCTCTACTAACTGAACTACAGAGGAGCATGTTCTACTAACTACAGAGGAGCATGTTCTACTAACTGAACTACAGAGGAGCATGTTCTACCAACTACAGAGGACCATGTTTTACCAACTACAGAGGAGCATGTTCTACTAACTACAGAGGACCATGTTCTACTAACTGAACTACAGAGGACCATGCTCTACTAACTGAACTACAGAGGACCATGCTCTACTAACTGAACTACAGAGGAGCATGTTCTACTAACTACAGAGGAGCATGTTCTACTAACTGAACTACAGAGGACCTGTTCTACCAACTGAACTACAGAGGACCATGCTCTACCAACTGAACTACAGAGGACCATGCTCTACCAACTGAACTACAGAGGACTCTACTAACTGAACTACAGAGGAGCATGTTCTACTAACTACAGAGGAGCATGTTCTACTAACTGAACTACAGAGGACCATGTTCTACCAACTGAACTACAGAGGACCATGCTCTACCAACTGAACTACAGAGGACCATGCTCTACTAACTGAACTACAGAGGACCATGCTCTACTAACTGAACTACAGAGGACCATGTTCTACTAACTGAACTACAGAGGACCATGTTCTACCAACTGAACTACAGAGGACCATGTTCTACCAACTGAACTACAGAGGACCATGTTCTACTAACTGAACTACAGAGGACCATGTTCTACCAACTGAACTACAGAGGACCATGTTCTACTAACTGAACTGAACTACAGAGGACCATGTTCTACTAACTACAGAGGACCATGCTCTACCAACTGAACTACAGAGGACCATGTTCTACTAACTACAGAGGACCATGTTCTACTAACTGAACTACAGAGGACCATGTTCTACCAACTGAACTACAGAGGACCATGTTCTACTAACTGAACTACAGAGGACCATGCTCTACTAACTGAACTACAGAGGACCATGTTCTACCAACTGAACTACAGAGGACCATGCTCTACTAACTGAACTACAGAGGACCATGTTCTACCAACTGAACTACAGAGGACCATGTTTTACCAACTACAGAGGAGCATGTTCTACTAACTACAGAGGAGCATGTTCTACTAACTGAACTACAGAGGACCATGCTCTACCAACTGAACTACAGAGGACCATGCTCTACTAACTGAACTACAGAGGAGCATGTTCTACTAACTACAGAGGAGCATGTTCTACTAACTGAACTACAGAGGAGCATGTTCTACTAACTGAACTACAGAGGAGCATGTTCTACCAACTGAACTACAGAGGACCATGCTCTACTAACTGAACTACAGAGGACCATGCTCTACTAACTGAACTACAGAGGACCATGCTCTACTAACTACAGAGGACCATGTTCTACTAACTGAACTACAGAGGACCATGCTCTACCAACTGAACTACAGAGGACCATGTTCTACCAACTGAACTACAGAGGACCATGTTCTACTAACTTGAACTACAGAGGACCATGTTCTACCAACTGAACTACAGAGGACCATGTTCTACTAACTGAACTACAGAGGACCATGCTCTACTAACTGAACTACAGAGGACCATGTTCTACCAACTGAACTACAGAGGACCATGCTCTACTAACTGAACTACAGAGGACCATGTTCTACCAACTACAGAGGAGCATGTTCTACTAACTACAGAGGACCATGCTCTACTAACTGAACTACAGAGGACCATGTTCTACCAACTGAACTACAGAGGAGCATGTTCTACCAACTGAACTACAGAGGACCATGTTCTACCAACTGAACTACAGAGGACCATGTTCTACTAACTGAACTCACAGAGGACCATGTTCTACTAACTACAGAGGACCATGCTCTACTATCTGAACTACAGAGGACCATGCTCTACTAACTGAACTACAGAGGACCATGCTCTACTAACTGAACTACAGAGGACCATGTTCTACTAACTGAACTACAGAGGACCATGTTCTACTAACTGAACTACAGAGGACCATGCTCTACTAACTGAACTACAGAGGACCATGTTCTACTAACTACAGAGGACCATGTTCTACTGACTGAACTACAGAGGACCATGTTCTACTAACTGAACTACAGAGGACCATGTTCTACTGACTGAACTACAGAGGACCATGCTCTACTAACTACTGAGGACCATGTTCTACCAACTGAACTACAGAGGACCATGTTCTACTAACTGAACTACAGAGGACCATGTTCTACTGACTGAACTACAGAGGACCATGCTCTACTAACTACAGAGGACTATGCTCTACCAACTGAACTACAGAGGACCATGCCTCTACTAACTGAACTACAGAGGACCATGTTCTACTAACTGAACTACAGAGGACCATGTTCTACTAACTGAACTACAGAGGACCATGTTCTACTAACTGAACTACAGAGGACCATGTTCTACTAACTGAACTACAGAGGACCATGTTCTACTAACTGAACTACAGAGGACCATGCTCTACTAACTGAACTACAGAGGACCATGCTCTACCAACTGAACTACAGAGGACCATGCTCTACTAACTGGAACTACAGAGGAGCATGTTCTACTAACTACAGAGGAGCATGTTCTACTAACTGAACTACAGAGGACCATGTTCTACCAACTGAACTACAGAGGACCATGCTCTACCAACTGAACTACAGAGGACCATGCTCTACCAACTGAACTACAGAGGACCATGCTCTACTAACTGAACTACAGAGGACCATGCTCTACTAACTGAACTACAGAGGACCATGTTCTACTAACTGAACTACAGAGGACCATGTTCTACCAACTGAACTACAGAGGACCATGTTCTACCAACTGAACTACAGAGGACCATGTTCTACTAACTGAACTACAGAGGACCATGTTCTACTAACTGAACTACAGAGGACCATGTTCTACCAACTGAACTACAGAGGACCATGTTCTACTAACTGAAATACAGAGGACCATGTTCTACTAACTGAACTACAGAGGACCATGTTCTACTAACTGAACTACAGAGGACCATGTTCTACCAACTGAACTACAGAGGACCATGTTCTACTAACTGAACTACAGAGGACCATGCTCTACCAACTGAACTACAGAGGACCATGTTCTACTAACTGAACTACAGAGGACCATGTTCTACTAACTGAACTACAGAGGACCATGTTCTACCAACTGAACTACAGAGGACCATGTTCTACTAACTGAACTACAGAGGACCATGTTCTACTAACTACAGAGGACCATGTTCTACTGACTGAACTACAGAGGACCATGTTCTACTAACTACAGAGGACCATGTTCTACTAACTGAACTACAGAGGACAATGTTCTACCAACTGAACTACAGAGGACCATGTTCTACTAACTGAACTACAGAGGACCATGCTCTACTAACTGAACTACAGAGGACCATGTTCTACCAACTGAACTACAGAGGACCATGCTCTACTAACTGAACTACAGAGGACCATGTTCTACCAACTGAACTACAGAGGACCATGTTCTACTAACTACAGAGGAGCATGTTCTACTAACTACAGAGGAGCATGTTCTACTAACTGAACTACAGAGGACCATGCTCTACCAACTGAACTACAGAGGACCATGCTCTACTAACTGAACTACAGAGGAGCATGTTCTACTAACTACAGAGGAGCATGTTCTACCAACTGAACTACAGAGGACCATGTTCTACCAACTGAACTACAGAGGACCATGCTCTACTAACTGAACTACAGAGGACCATGCTCTACTAACTGAACTACAGAGGAGCATGTTCTACTAACTACAGAGGAGCATGTTCTACTAACTGAACTACAGAGGAGCATGTTCTACCAACTGAACTACAGAGGACCATGTTTTACCAACTACAGAGGAGCATGTTCTACTAACTACAGAGGAGCATGTTCTACTAACTGAACTACAGAGGACCATGCTCTACTAACTGAACTACAGAGGAGCATGTTCTACTAACTACAGAGGAGCATGTTCTACTAACTGAACTACAGAGGACCATGCTCTACTAACTGAACTACAGAGGAGCATGTTCTACTAACTACAGAGGAGCATGTTCTACTAACTGAACTACAGAGGACCATGTTCTACCAACTGAACTACAGAGGACCATGCTCTACCAACTGAACTACAGAGGACCATGCTCTACTAACTGAACTACAGAGGACCATGCTCTACTAACTGAACTACAGAGGACCATGTTCTACTAACTGAACTACAGAGGACCATGTTCTACCAACTGAACTACAGAGGACCATGTTCTACCAACTGAACTACAGAGGACCATGTTCTACTAACTGAACTACAGAGGACCATGTTCTACCAACTGAACTACAGAGGACCATGTTCTACTAACTGAACTACAGAGGACCATGTTCTACTAACTACAGAGGACCATGTTCTACTAACTGAACTACAGAGGACCATGTTCTACCAACTGAACTACAGAGGACCATGTTCTACTAACTACAGAGGACCATGTTCTACTAACTGAACTACAGAGGACCATGTTCTACCAACTGAACTACAGAGGACCATGTTCTACTAACTGAACTACAGAGGACCATGCTCTACTAACTGAACTACAGAGGACCATGTTCTACCAACTGAACTACAGAGGACCATGCTCTACTAACTGAACTACAGAGGACCATGTTCTACCAACTGAACTACAGAGGACCATGTTTTACCAACTACAGAGGAGCATGTTCTACTAACTACAGAGGAGCATGTTCTACTAACTGAACTACAGAGGACCATGCTCTACCAACTGAACTACAGAGGACCATGCTCTACTAACTGAACTACAGAGGAGCATGTTCTACTAACTACAGAGGAGCATGTTCTACTAACTGAACTACAGAGGAGCATGTTCTACTAACTGAACTACAGAGGAGCATGTTCTACCAACTGAACTACAGAGGACCATGCTCTACTAACTGAACTACAGAGGACCATGCTCTACTAACTGAACTACAGAGGACCATGCTCTACTAACTACAGAGGACCATGTTCTACTAACTGAACTACAGAGGACCATGCTCTACCAACTGAACTACAGAGGACCATGTTCTACCAACTGAACTACAGAGGACCATGTTCTACTAACTGAACTACAGAGGACCATGTTCTACCAACTGAACTACAGAGGACCATGTTCTACTAACTGAACTACAGAGGACCATGCTCTACTAACTGAACTACAGAGGACCATGTTCTACCAACTGAACTACAGAGGACCATGCTCTACTAACTGAACTACAGAGGACCATGTTCTACCAACTACAGAGGAGCATGTTCTACTAACTACAGAGGACCATGCTCTACTAACTGAACTACAGAGGACCATGTTCTACCAACTGAACTACAGAGGAGCATGTTCTACCAACTGAACTACAGAGGACCATGTTCTACCAACTGAACTACAGAGGACCATGTTCTACTAACTGAACTACAGAGGACCATGTTCTACTAACTACAGAGGACCATGCTCTACTATCTGAACTACAGAGGACCATGCTCTACTAACTGAACTACAGAGGACCATGCTCTACTAACTGAACTACAGAGGACCATGTTCTACTAACTGAACTACAGAGGACCATGTTCTACTAACTGAACTACAGAGGACCATGCTCTACTAACTGAACTACAGAGGACCATGCTCTACTAACTGAACTACAGAGGAGCATGTTCTACTAACTACAGGGGAGCATGTTCTACTAACTGAACTACAGAGGAGCATGTTCTACCAACTGAACTACAGAGGACCATGTTTACCAACTACAGAGGAGCATGTTCTACTAACTACAGAGGAGCATGTTCTACTAACTGAACTACAGAGGACCATGCTCTACTAACTGAACTACAGAGGAGCATGTTCTACTAACTACAGAGGAGCATGTTCTACTAACTGAACTACAGAGGACCATGCTCTACTAACTGAACTACAGAGGAGCATGTTCTACTAACTACAGAGGAGCATGTTCTACTAACTGAACTACAGAGGACCATGTTCTACCAACTGAACTACAGAGGACCATGCTCTACCAACTGAACTACAGAGGACCATGCTCTACTAACTGAACTACAGAGGACCATGCTCTACTAACTGAACTACAGAGGACCATGTTCTACTAACTGAACTACAGAGGACCATGTTCTACCAACTGAACTACAGAGGACCATGTTCTACCAACTGAACTACAGAGGACCATGTTCTACTAACTGAACTACAGAGGACCATGTTCTACCAACTGAACTACAGAGGACCATGTTCTACTAACTGAACTACAGAGGACCATGTTCTACTAACTACAGAGGACCATGCTCTACCAACTGAACTACAGAGGACCATGTTCTACTAACTACAGAGGACCATGTTCTACTAACTGAACTACAGAGGACCATGTTCTACCAACTGAACTACAGAGGACCATGTTCTACTAACTGAACTACAGAGGACCATGCTCTACTAACTGAACTACAGAGGACCATGTTCTACCAACTGAACTACAGAGGACCATGCTCTACTAACTGAACTACAGAGGACCATGTTCTACCAACTGAACTACAGAGGACCATGTTTTACCAACTACAGAGGAGCATGTTCTACTAACTGAACTACAGAGGACCATGCTCTACCAACTGAACTACAGAGGACCATGCTCTACTAACTGAACTACAGAGGAGCATGTTCTACTAACTACAGAGGAGCATGTTCTACTAACTGAACTACAGAGGAGCATGTTCTACTAACTGAACTACAGAGGAGCATGTTCTACCAACTGAACTACAGAGGACCATGCTCTACTAACTGAACTACAGAGGACCATGCTCTACTAACTGAACTACAGAGGACCATGTTCTACTAACTGAACTACAGAGGACCATGTTCTACCAACTGAACTACAGAGGACCATGTTCTACCAACTGAACTACAGAGGACCATGTTCTACTAACTGAACTACAGAGGACCATGTTCTACTAACTGAACTACAGAGGACCATGTTCTACCAACTGAACTACAGAGGACCATGTTCTACTAACTGAAATACAGAGGACCATGTTCTACTAACTGAACTACAGAGGACCATGTTCTACTAACTGAACTACAGAGGACCATGTTCTACCAACTGAACTACAGAGGACCATGTTCTACTAACTGAACTACAGAGGACCATGCTCTACCAACTGAACTACAGAGGACCATGTTCTACTAACTGAACTACAGAGGACCATGTTCTACTAACTGAACTACAGAGGACCATGTTCTACCAACTGAACTACAGAGGACCATGTTCTACTAACTGAACTACAGAGGACCATGTTCTACTAACTACAGAGGACCATGTTCTACTGACTGAACTACAGAGGACCATGTTCTACTAACTACAGAGGACCATGTTCTACTAACTGAACTACAGAGGACAATGTTCTACCAACTGAACTACAGAGGACCATGTTCTACTAACTGAACTACAGAGGACCATGCTCTACTAACTGAACTACAGAGGACCATGTTCTACCAACTGAACTACAGAGGACCATGCTCTACTAACTGAACTACAGAGGACCATGTTCTACCAACTGAACTACAGAGGACCATGTTCTACTAACTACAGAGGAGCATGTTCTACTAACTACAGAGGAGCATGTTCTACTAACTGAACTACAGAGGACCATGCTCTACCAACTGAACTACAGAGGACCATGCTCTACTAACTGAACTACAGAGGAGCATGTTCTACTAACTACAGAGGAGCATGTTCTACCAACTGAACTACAGAGGACCATGTTCTACCAACTGAACTACAGAGGACCATGCTCTACTAACTGAACTACAGAGGACCATGCTCTACTAACTGAACTACAGAGGAGCATGTTCTACTAACTACAGAGGAGCATGTTCTACTAACTGAACTACAGAGGAGCATGTTCTACCAACTGAACTACAGAGGACCATGTTTTACCAACTACAGAGGAGCATGTTCTACTAACTACAGAGGAGCATGTTCTACTAACTGAACTACAGAGGACCATGCTCTACTAACTGAACTACAGAGGAGCATGTTCTACTAACTACAGAGGAGCATGTTCTACTAACTGAACTACAGAGGACCATGCTCTACTAACTGAACTACAGAGGAGCATGTTCTACTAACTACAGAGGAGCATGTTCTACTAACTGAACTACAGAGGACCATGTTCTACCAACTGAACTACAGAGGACCATGCTCTACCAACTGAACTACAGAGGACCATGCTCTACTAACTGAACTACAGAGGACCATGCTCTACTAACTGAACTACAGAGGACCATGTTCTACTAACTGAACTACAGAGGACCATGTTCTACCAACTGAACTACAGAGGACCATGTTCTACCAACTGAACTACAGAGGACCATGTTCTACTAACTGAACTACAGAGGACCATGTTCTACCAACTGAACTACAGAGGACCATGTTCTACTAACTGAACTACAGAGGACCATGTTCTACTAACTACAGAGGACCATGTTCTACTAACTGAACTACAGAGGACCATGTTCTACCAACTGAACTACAGAGGACCATGTTCTACTAACTACAGAGGACCATGTTCTACTAACTGAACTACAGAGGACCATGTTCTACCAACTGAACTACAGAGGACCATGTTCTACTAACTGAACTACAGAGGACCATGCTCTACTAACTGAACTACAGAGGACCATGTTCTACCAACTGAACTACAGAGGACCATGCTCTACTAACTGAACTACAGAGGACCATGTTCTACCAACTGAACTACAGAGGACCATGTTTTACCAACTACAGAGGAGCATGTTCTACTAACTACAGAGGAGCATGTTCTACTAACTGAACTACAGAGGACCATGCTCTACCAACTGAACTACAGAGGACCATGCTCTACTAACTGAACTACAGAGGAGCATGTTCTACTAACTACAGAGGAGCATGTTCTACTAACTGAACTACAGAGGAGCATGTTCTACTAACTGAACTACAGAGGAGCATGTTCTACCAACTGAACTACAGAGGACCATGCTCTACTAACTGAACTACAGAGGACCATGCTCTACTAACTGAACTACAGAGGACCATGCTCTACTAACTACAGAGGACCATGTTCTACTAACTGAACTACAGAGGACCATGCTCTACCAACTGAACTACAGAGGACCATGTTCTACCAACTGAACTACAGAGGACCATGTTCTACTAACTGAACTACAGAGGACCATGTTCTACCAACTGAACTACAGAGGACCATGTTCTACTAACTGAACTACAGAGGACCATGCTCTACTAACTGAACTACAGAGGACCATGTTCTACCAACTGAACTACAGAGGACCATGCTCTACTAACTGAACTACAGAGGACCATGTTCTACCAACTACAGAGGAGCATGTTCTACTAACTACAGAGGACCATGCTCTACTAACTGAACTACAGAGGACCATGTTCTACCAACTGAACTACAGAGGAGCATGTTCTACCAACTGAACTACAGAGGACCATGTTCTACCAACTGAACTACAGAGGACCATGTTCTACTAACTGAACTACAGAGGACCATGTTCTACTAACTACAGAGGACCATGCTCTACTATCTGAACTACAGAGGACCATGCTCTACTAACTGAACTACAGAGGACCATGCTCTACTAACTGAACTACAGAGGACCATGTTCTACTAACTGAACTACAGAGGACCATGTTCTACTAACTGAACTACAGAGGACCATGCTCTACTAACTGAACTACAGAGGACCATGCTCTACTAACTGAACTACAGAGGAGCATGTTCTACTAACTACAGGGGAGCATGTTCTACTAACTGAACTACAGAGGAGCATGTTCTACCAACTGAACTACAGAGGACCATGTTTTACCAACTACAGAGGAGCATGTTCTACTAACTACAGAGGAGCATGTTCTACTAACTGAACTACAGAGGACCATGCTCTACTAACTGAACTACAGAGGAGCATGTTCTACTAACTACAGAGGAGCATGTTCTACTAACTGAACTACAGAGGACCATGCTCTACTAACTGAACTACAGAGGAGCATGTTCTACTAACTACAGAGGAGCATGTTCTACTAACTGAACTACAGAGGACCATGTTCTACCAACTGAACTACAGAGGACCATGCTCTACCAACTGAACTACAGAGGACCATGCTCTACTAACTGAACTACAGAGGACCATGCTCTACTAACTGAACTACAGAGGACCATGTTCTACTAACTGAACTACAGAGGACCATGTTCTACCAACTGAACTACAGAGGACCATGTTCTACCAACTGAACTACAGAGGACCATGTTCTACTAACTGAACTACAGAGGACCATGTTCTACCAACTGAACTACAGAGGACCATGTTCTACTAACTGAACTACAGAGGACCATGTTCTACTAACTACAGAGGACCATGCTCTACCAACTGAACTACAGAGGACCATGTTCTACTAACTACAGAGGACCATGTTCTACTAACTGAACTACAGAGGACCATGTTCTACCAACTGAACTACAGAGGACCATGTTCTACTAACTGAACTACAGAGGACCATGCTCTACTAACTGAACTACAGAGGACCATGTTCTACCAACTGAACTACAGAGGACCATGCTCTACTAACTGAACTACAGAGGACCATGTTCTACCAACTGAACTACAGAGGACCATGTTTTACCAACTACAGAGGAGCATGTTCTACTAACTACAGAGGAGCATGTTCTACTAACTGAACTACAGAGGACCATGCTCTACCAACTGAACTACAGAGGACCATGCTCTACTAACTGAACTACAGAGGAGCATGTTCTACTAACTACAGAGGAGCATGTTCTACTAACTGAACTACAGAGGAGCATGTTCTACTAACTGAACTACAGAGGAGCATGTTCTACCAACTGAACTACAGAGGACCATGCTCTACTAACTGAACTACAGAGGACCATGCTCTACTAACTGAACTACAGAGGACCATGCTCTACTAACTACAGAGGACCATGTTCTACTAACTGAACTACAGAGGACCATGCTCTACCAACTGAACTACAGAGGACCATGTTCTACCAACTGAACTACAGAGGACCATGTTCTACTAACTGAACTACAGAGGACCATGTTCTACCAACTGAACTACAGAGGACCATGTTCTACTAACTGAACTACAGAGGACCATGCTCTACTAACTGAACTACAGAGGACCATGTTCTACCAACTGAACTACAGAGGACCATGCTCTACTAACTGAACTACAGAGGACCATGTTCTACCAACTACAGAGGAGCATGTTCTACTAACTACAGAGGACCATGCTCTACTAACTGAACTACAGAGGACCATGTTCTACCAACTGAACTACAGAGGAGCATGTTCTACCAACTGAACTACAGAGGACCATGTTCTACCAACTGAACTACAGAGGACCATGTTCTACTAACTGAACTACAGAGGACCATGTTCTACTAACTACAGAGGACCATGCTCTACTATCTGAACTACAGAGGACCATGCTCTACTAACTGAACTACAGAGGACCATGCTCTACTAACTGAACTACAGAGGACCATGTTCTACTAACTGAACTACAGAGGACCATGTTCTACTAACTGAACTACAGAGGACCATGCTCTACTAACTGAACTACAGAGGACCATGTTCTACTAACTACAGAGGACCATGTTCTACTGACTGAACTACAGAGGACCATGTTCTACTAACTGAACTACAGAGGACCATGTTCTACTGACTGAACTACAGAGGACCATGCTCTACTAACTACTGAGGACCATGTTCTACCAACTGAACTACAGAGGACCATGTTCTACTAACTGAACTACAGAGGACCATGTTCTACTGACTGAACTACAGAGGACCATGCTCTACTAACTACAGAGGACTATGCTCTACCAACTGAACTACAGAGGACCATGCTCTACTAACTGAACTACAGAGGACCATGTTCTACTAACTGAACTACAGAGGACCATGTTCTACTAACTGAACTACAGAGGACCATGTTCTACTAACTGAACTACAGAGGACCATGTTCTACTAACTGAACTACAGAGGACCATGTTCTACTAACTGAACTACAGAGGACCATGCTCTACTAACTGAACTACAGAGGACCATGCTCTACCAACTGAACTACAGAGGACCATGCTCTACTAACTGAACTACAGAGGAGCATGTTCTACTAACTACAGAGGAGCGTGTTCTACTAACTGAACTACAGAGGACCATGTTCTACCAACTGAACTACAGAGGACCATGCTCTACCAACTGAACTACAGAGGACCATGCTCTACCAACTGAACTACAGAGGACCATGCTCTACTAACTGAACTACAGAGGACCATGCTCTACTAACTGAACTACAGAGGACCATGTTCTACTAACTGAACTACAGAGGACCATGTTCTACCAACTGAACTACAGAGGACCATGTTCTACCAACTGAACTACAGAGGACCATGTTCTACTAACTGAACTACAGAGGACCATGTTCTACTAACTGAACTACAGAGGACCATGTTCTACCAACTGAACTACAGAGGACCATGTTCTACCAACTGAACTACAGAGGACCATGTTCTACTAACTGAACTACAGAGGACCA
This sequence comes from Coregonus clupeaformis, assembly GCF_020615455.1. Taxonomy (NCBI): domain Eukaryota; kingdom Metazoa; phylum Chordata; class Actinopteri; order Salmoniformes; family Salmonidae; genus Coregonus; species Coregonus clupeaformis. Next base: position 944,504 of record NW_025533506.1, on the reverse strand, counting down.
TGTTCTACTAACTGAACTACAGAGGACCATGTTCTACCAACTGAACTACAGAGGACCATGTTCTACTAACTGAACTACAGAGGACCATGCTCTACCAACTGAACTACAGAGGACCATGTTCTACTAACTGAACTACAGAGGACCATGTTCTACTAACTGAACTACAGAGGACCATGTTCTACCAACTGAACTACAGAGGACCATGTTCTACTAACTGAACTACAGAGGACCATGTTCTACTAACTACAGAGGACCATGTTCTACTGACTGAACTACAGAGGACCATGTTCTACTAACTACAGAGGACCATGTTCTACTAACTGAACTACAGAGGACAATGTTCTACCAACTGAACTACAGAGGACCATGTTCTACTAACTGAACTACAGAGGACCATGCTCTACTAACTGAACTACAGAGGACCATGTTCTACCAACTGAACTACAGAGGACCATGCTCTACTAACTGAACTACAGAGGACCATGTTCTACCAACTGAACTACAGAGGACCATGTTCTACTAACTACAGAGGAGCATGTTCTACTAACTACAGAGGAGCATGTTCTACTAACTGAACTACAGAGGACCATGCTCTACCAACTGAACTACAGAGGACCATGCTCTACTAACTGAACTACAGAGGAGCATGTTCTACTAACTACAGAGGAGCATGTTCTACCAACTGAACTACAGAGGACCATGTTCTACCAACTGAACTACAGAGGACCATGCTCTACTAACTGAACTACAGAGGACCATGCTCTACTAACTGAACTACAGAGGAGCATGTTCTACTAACTACAGAGGAGCATGTTCTACTAACTGAACTACAGAGGAGCATGTTCTACCAACTGAACTACAGAGGACCATGTTTTACCAACTACAGAGGAGCATGTTCTACTAACTACAGAGGAGCATGTTCTACTAACTGAACTACAGAGGACCATGCTCTACTAACTGAACTACAGAGGAGCATGTTCTACTAACTACAGAGGAGCATGTTCTACTAACTGAACTACAGAGGACCATGCTCTACTAACTGAACTACAGAGGAGCATGTTCTACTAACTACAGAGGAGCATGTTCTACTAACTGAACTACAGAGGACCATGTTCTACCAACTGAACTACAGAGGACCATGCTCTACCAACTGAACTACAGAGGACCATGCTCTACTAACTGAACTACAGAGGACCATGCTCTACTAACTGAACTACAGAGGACCATGTTCTACTAACTGAACTACAGAGGACCATGTTCTACCAACTGAACTACAGAGGACCATGTTCTACCAACTGAACTACAGAGGACCATGTTCTACTAACTGAACTACAGAGGACCATGTTCTACCAACTGAACTACAGAGGACCATGTTCTACTAACTGAACTACAGAGGACCATGTTCTACTAACTACAGAGGACCATGTTCTACTAACTGAACTACAGAGGACCATGTTCTACCAACTGAACTACAGAGGACCATGTTCTACTAACTACAGAGGACCATGTTCTACTAACTGAACTACAGAGGACCATGTTCTACCAACTGAACTACAGAGGACCATGTTCTACTAACTGAACTACAGAGGACCATGCTCTACTAACTGAACTACAGAGGACCATGTTCTACCAACTGAACTACAGAGGACCATGCTCTACTAACTGAACTACAGAGGACCATGTTCTACCAACTGAACTACAGAGGACCATGTTTTACCAACTACAGAGGAGCATGTTCTACTAACTACAGAGGAGCATGTTCTACTAACTGAACTACAGAGGACCATGCTCTACCAACTGAACTACAGAGGACCATGCTCTACTAACTGAACTACAGAGGAGCATGTTCTACTAACTACAGAGGAGCATGTTCTACTAACTGAACTACAGAGGAGCATGTTCTACTAACTGAACTACAGAGGAGCATGTTCTACCAACTGAACTACAGAGGACCATGCTCTACTAACTGAACTACAGAGGACCATGCTCTACTAACTGAACTACAGAGGACCATGCTCTACTAACTACAGAGGACCATGTTCTACTAACTGAACTACAGAGGACCATGCTCTACCAACTGAACTACAGAGGACCATGTTCTACCAACTGAACTACAGAGGACCATGTTCTACTAACTGAACTACAGAGGACCATGTTCTACCAACTGAACTACAGAGGACCATGTTCTACTAACTGAACTACAGAGGACCATGCTCTACTAACTGAACTACAGAGGACCATGTTCTACCAACTGAACTACAGAGGACCATGCTCTACTAACTGAACTACAGAGGACCATGTTCTACCAACTACAGAGGAGCATGTTCTACTAACTACAGAGGACCATGCTCTACTAACTGAACTACAGAGGACCATGTTCTACCAACTGAACTACAGAGGAGCATGTTCTACCAACTGAACTACAGAGGACCATGTTCTACCAACTGAACTACAGAGGACCATGTTCTACTAACTGAACTACAGAGGACCATGTTCTACTAACTACAGAGGACCATGCTCTACTATCTGAACTACAGAGGACCATGCTCTACTAACTGAACTACAGAGGACCATGCTCTACTAACTGAACTACAGAGGACCATGTTCTACTAACTGAACTACAGAGGACCATGTTCTACTAACTGAACTACAGAGGACCATGCTCTACTAACTGAACTACAGAGGACCATGTTCTACTAACTACAGAGGACCATGTTCTACTGACTGAACTACAGAGGACCATGTTCTACTAACTGAACTACAGAGGACCATGTTCTACTGACTGAACTACAGAGGACCATGCTCTACTAACTACTGAGGACCATGTTCTACCAACTGAACTACAGAGGACCATGTTCTACTAACTGAACTACAGAGGACCATGTTCTACTGACTGAACTACAGAGGACCATGCTCTACTAACTACAGAGGACTATGCTCTACCAACTGAACTACAGAGGACCATGCTCTACTAACTGAACTACAGAGGACCATGTTCTACTAACTGAACTACAGAGGACCATGTTCTACTAACTGAACTACAGAGGACCATGTTCTACTAACTGAACTACAGAGGACCATGTTCTACTAACTGAACTACAGAGGACCATGTTCTACTAACTGAACTACAGAGGACCATGCTCTACTAACTGAACTACAGAGGACCATGCTCTACTAACTGAACTACAGAGGACCATGTTCTACTAACTACAGAGGACCATGTTCTACTGACTGAACTACAGAGGACCATGTTCTACTAACTGAACTACAGAGGACCATGTTCTACTGACTGAACTACAGAGGACCATGCTCTACCAACTGAACTACAGAGGACCATGTTCTACTAACTACAGTGGACCTTGTTCTACTAACTGAACTAGAGATGACCACCCATGTTTTAATGTAGAATAGTAGAACAAGGTGACTTCATAACGTGGGGTAACCATTTCATAACGTGGGGTAACCATTTCATAATTTGGGGTAACCATTTCATAACGTGGGGTAACAACGTGGGGTAACCATTTCATAACGTGGGGTAACCCTTTCATAACGTGGGGTACCCATTTCATAACGTGGGGTACCCATTTCATAACGTGGGGTAACCATTTCATAACATGGGGTAACCATTTCATAACGTGGGGTAACCATTTCATAATGTGGGGTACCCATTTCATAACGTGGGGTAACCATTTCATAATGTGGGGTAACCATTTCATAACGTGGGGTAACCATTTCATAACGTGGGGTAACCATTTCATAACGTGGGGTAACCATTTCATAATGTGGGGTAACCATTTCATAATGTGGGGTAACCATTTCATAACGTGGGGTAACCATTTCATAACGTGGGGTAACCATTTCATAACGTGGGGTAACCATTTTATAACGTGGGGTAACCATTTTATAACGTGGGGTAACCATTTTATAACGTGGGGTAACCATTTCATAACGTGGGGTAACCATTTCATAACGTGGGGTAACCATTTCATAACGTGGGGTAACCCTTTCATAACGTGGGGTAACCATTTCATAACGTGGGGTAACCATTTCATAACGTGGGGTAACCCTTTCATAACGTGGGGTAACCCTTTCATAACGTGGGGTAACCCTTTCATAACGTGGGGTAACCCTTTCATAACGTGGGGTAACCCTTTCATAACGTGGGGTAACCCTTTCATAACGTGGGGTAACCCTTTCATAACGTGGGGTAACCCTTTCATAACGTGGGGTAACCATTTCATAACGTGGGGTAACCATTTCATAACGTGGGGTAACCATTTCATAACGTGGGGTAACCATTTCATGGTTGTGTATCAGCAGCTTTGCTCTTGTCAGTCACTGCCAGTCAGTCCATTAGCCATGTCGGCTAACACATTTTAAATGAGTAAATTGGTCTGAAACTTGTCTTGGTCTTGAATCGGTCTTGCTTTAGGTGGTCTCCAACACCGCTGATGCTAGACATGTAACTCAGTGGCCTCTGAAATGTCTGACACACATAACACCATGTTGATGTGCTGACCCTGTGTCATGTCTGACCGTTACATTGATGTCTTAATCCTGTTAGTAACATTGATGTCTTAACCCTGTTACACAGTAACCCTGTTGTGTCCTAACCCTGTTACAGTAACCCTGTTGTGTCCTAACCCCGTTGTGTAACCCTGTTACACAGTAACCCTGTTGTGTCCTAACCCTGTTACAGTAACCCTGTTGTGTCCTAACCCCGTTGTGTAACCCTGTTGTGTAACCCTGTTGTGTCCTAACCCTGTTACAGTAACCCTGTTGTGTCCTAACCCCGTTGTGTAACCCTGTTACACAGTAACCCTGTTGTGTCCTAACCCTGTTACAGTAACCCTGTTGTGTCCTAACCCCGTTGTGTAACCCTGTTGTGTAACCCTGTTGTGTCCTAACCCTGTTACAGTAACCCTGTTGTGTCCTAACCCCGTTGTGTAACCCTGTTACACAGTAACCCTGTTGTGTCCTAACCCCGTTGTGTAACCCTGTTACACAGTAACCCTGTTGTGTCCTAACCCTGTTACAGTAACCCTGTTGTGTCCTAACCCCGTTGTGTAACCCTGTTGTGTAACCCTGTTGTGTCCTAACCCTGTTACAGTAACCCTGTTGTGTCCTAACCCCGTTGTGTAACCCTGTTACACAGTAACCCTGTTGTGTCCTAACCCTGTTACAGTAACCCTGTTGTGTCCTAACCCCGTTGTGTAACCCTGTTGTGTAACCCTGTTGTGTCCTAACCCTGTTGTGTAACCCCGTTGTGTAACCCTGTTGTGTCCTGTCCAGGGGCTACCAGCAGCATGATGCTCATGAGTTCCTGCGATACCTGTTGGACCATCTCCACAGAGAGCTACAGGGCCGTCTCAACGGAGCCAAGCACCTTCCACCGGATTCTGTCAAAGTATCTACAGACAACCCTACTCTGCCACCAGATGGGCTCGCACTGCCCCTGGACGGGGTGAAACTACCCACCACAGGGGGCAAATGCTGCATGTAAGATCACTTCCTTTCTACTCTGATTAGAACGTAGTGTCTGTCTGGTGTTTCCATGTACAGGGGCCATTGGCCGGCCATTGCGTCTGGATTTCAGGTAGAATACAACAGTTGAGAGGAGCTGCACCCTGAAGTATATTTAACACAGCAGGTGGCTTAGGGGACAGACAAGGCCATACTCAAACATTTTACGAGGCGACAGTACAGAATGTCACCTTTTATTTTTAGGGTATTTTCATATCTGTTTTACCGTTTAGAAATGAAGTTACTTTGTTTTTAGTCCCCCCGTTTAAAGGTGTCGCTAAGTATTTGGATAAATTCACTTAGTGTATTAAAGTAGTCAAAAGTGTAGTATTTGGTCCCATGTTCCTAGGACGCAATGATTACATCAGGCTTCTGACTCTACTGCTGTGGTGAGAGTTGGTGCTCTGCTCTTTAGGTACGCTTGTCTCTGTGGTGAGAGTTGGTGCTCTGCTCTTTAGGTACGCTTGTCTCTGTGGTGAGAGTTGGTGCTCTGCTCTTTAGGTACGCTTGTCTCTGTGGTGAGAGTTGGTGCTCTGCTCTTTAGGTACGCTTGTCTCTGTGGTGAGAGTTGGTGCTCTGCTCTTTAGGTACGCTTGTCTCTGTGGTGAGAGTTGGTGCTCTGCTCTTTAGGTACGCTTGTCTCTGTGGTGAGAGTTGGTGCTCTGCTCTTTAGGGACGCTTGTCTCTGTGGTGAGAGTTGGTGCTCTGCTCTTTAGGTACGCTTGTCTCTGTGGTGAGAGTTGGTGCTCTGCTCTTTGGGTACGCTTGTCTCTGTGGTGCGAGTTGGTGCTCTGCTCTTTAGGTACGCTTGTCTCTGTGGTGAGAGTTGGTGCTCTGCTCTTTAGGGTACGCTTGTCTCTGTGGTGAGAGTTGGTGCTCTGCTCTTTAGGGACGCTTGTCTCTGTGGTGAGAGTTGGTGCTCTGCTCTTTAGGTACGCTTGTCTCTGTGGTGAGAGTTGGTGCTCTGCTCTTTAGGTACGCTTGTCTCTGTGGTGAGAGTTGGTGCTCTGCTCTTTAGGTACGCTTGTCTCTGTGGTGAGAGTTGGTGCTCTGCTCTTTAGGTACGCTTGTCTCTGTGGTGAGAGTTGGTGCTCTGCTCTTTAGGGACGCTTGTCTCTGTGGTGAGAGTTGATGCTCTGCTCTTTAGGTACGCTTGTCTCTGTGGTGAGAGTTGATGCTCTGCTCTTTAGGTACGCTTGTCTCTGTGGTGAGAGTTGGTGCTCTGCTCTTTAGGTACGCTTGTCTCTGTGGTGAGAGTTGGTGCTCTGCTCTTTAGGTACGCTTGTCTCTGTGGTGAGAGTTGGTGCTCTGCTCTTTAGGTACGCTTGTCTCTGTGGTGAGAGTTGGTGCTCTGCTCTTTAGGTACGCTTGTCTCTGTGGTGAGAGTTGGTGCTCTGCTCTTTAGGTACGCTTGTCTCTGTGGTGAGAGTTGGTGCTCTGCTCTTTAGGTACGCTTGTCTCTGTGGTGAGAGTTGGTGCTC
>NW_025533506.1:870000-930000 GCF_020615455.1 Coregonus clupeaformis | reverse complement strand
GAAGTGTACTATGTCCCCTGCCCTCCAGATCTGAAGTGTACTATGTTGGTGTCTTTTCAGGAAAGGCAGTTCTACTGTGGTCACGTCTATATTTGGTGGTGTTCTGCAGAATGAAGTCAACTGCCTGATCTGTGGGACTGAGTCTATAAAGTTTGACCCTTTCCTTGGTAAGTCACGTCCACTGTCAGTTCACCCATGGCCTCGGTCAATTCCATTTCAATTCAGTCAAATCAGGAAGTAAACAGAAAATTCTAAATGTATTTTTTTCCCACAAATGTCCCCTGCCCTTCAGATCTGTCCTTGGATATTCCCAGTCAGTTCAGACAGAAGAGAACCAAGGACCAAGAGCCTGGCCCTACCTGCACCTTACTAGGTGAGTTCTACTGTAGAGTTGGAGCTCCCTACCTGTACCTTACTAGGTGAGTTCTACTGTAGTGTTGGAGCTCCCTACCTGTACCTTACTAGGTGAGTTCTACTGTAGTGTTGGAGCTCCCTACCTTACTAGGTGAGTTCTACTGTAGTGTTGGAGCTCCCTACCTTACTAGGTGAGTTCTACTGTAGAGTTGGAGCTCCCTACCTGCACCTTACTAGGTGAGTTCTACTGTAGTGTTGGAGCTCCCTACCTGTACCTTACTAGGTGAGTTCTACTGTAGTGTTGGAGCTCCCTACCTGCACCTTACTAGGTGATTTCTACTGTAGTGTTGGAGCTCCCTACCTGCACCTTACTAGGTGAGTTCTACTGTAGTGTTGGAGCTCCCTACCTGTACCTTACTAGGTGAGTTCTACTGTAGAGTTGGAGCTCCCTACCTGCACCTTACTAGGTGAGTTCTACTGTAGAGTTGGAGCTCCCTACCTTACTAGGTGAGTTCTACTGTAGTGTTGGAGCTCCCTACCTTACTAGGTGAGTTCTACTGTAGTGTTGGAGCTCCCTACCTGCACCTTACTAGGTGAGTTCTACTGTAGAGTTGGAGCTCCCTACCTGCACCTTACTAGGTGAGTTCTACTGTAGAGTTGGAGCTCCCTACCTGCACCTTACTAGGTGAGTTCTACTGTAGAGTTGGAGCTCCCTACCTGCACCTTACTAGGTGAGTTCTACTGTAGTGTTGGAGCTCCCTACCTGCACCTTACTAGGTGAGTTCTACTGCAGTGTTGGAGCTCCCTACCTGTACCTTACTAGGTGAGTTCTACTGTAGTGTTGGAGCTCCCTACCTGCACCTTACTAGGTGAGTTCTACTGTAGAGTTGGAGCTCCCTACCTGCACCTTACTAGGTGAGTTCTACTGTAGAGTTGGAGCTCCCTACCTGCACCTTACTAGGTGAGTTCTACTGTAGAGTTGGAGCTCCCTACCTGTACCTTACTAGGTGAGTTCTACTGTAGAGTTGGAGCTCCCTACCTGCACCTTACTAGGTGAGTTCTACTGTAGAGTTGGAGCTCCCTACCTGTACCTTACTAGGTGAGTTCTACTGTAGAGTTGGAGCTCCCTACCTGTACCTTACTAGGTGAGTTCTACTGTAGAGTTGGAGCTCCCTACCTGCACCTTACTAGGTGAGTTCTACTGCAGTGTTGGAGCTCCCTACCTGTACCTTACTAGGTGAGTTCTACTGTAGTGTTGGAGCTCCCTACCTTACTAGGTGAGTTCTACTGTAGAGTTGGAGCTCCCTACCTGCACCTTACTAGGTGAGTTCTACTGTAGAGTTGGAGCTCCCTACCTGCACCTTACTAGGTGAGTTCTACTGTAGAGTTGGAGCTCCCTACCTGCACCTTACTAGGTGAGTTCTACTGTAGAGTTGGAGCTCCCTACCTGTACCTTACTAGGTGAATTCTACTGTAGAGTTGGAGCTCCCTACCTGCACCTTACTAGGTGAGTTCTACTGTAGAGTTGGAGCTCCCTACCTGCACCTTACTAGGTGAGTTCTACTGTAGAGTTGGAGCTCCCTACCTGTACCTTACTAGGTGAATTCTACTGTAGAGTTGGAGCTCCCTACCTGCACCTTACTAGGTGAGTTCTACTGTAGTGTTGGAGCTCCCTACCTTACTAGGTGAGTTCTACTGTAGAGTTGGAGCTCCCTACCTGCACCTTACTAGGTGAGTTCTACTGTAGTGTTGGAGCTCCCTACCTTACTAGGTGAGTTCTACTGTAGTGTTGGAGCTCCCTACCTGCACCTTACTAGGTGAGTTCTACTGTAGAGTTGGAGCTCCCTACCTGTACCTTACTAGGTGAGTTCTACTGTAGAGTTGGAGCTCCCTACCTGTACCTTACTAGGTGAGTTCTACTGTAGAGTTGGAGCTCCCTACCTGCACCTTACTAGGTGAGTTCTACTGTAGAGTTGGAGCTCCCTACCTGCACCTTACTAGGTGAGTTCTACTGTAGAGTTGGAGCTCCCTACCTGCACCTTACTAGGTGAGTTCTACTGTAGAGTTGGAGCTCCCTACCTTACTAGGTGAGTTCTACTGTAGAGTTGGAGCTCCCTACCTGCACCTTACTAGGTGAGTTCTACTGTAGTGTTGGAGCTCCCTACCTGTACCTTACTAGGTGAGTTCTACTGTAGTGTTGGAGCTCCCTACCTGCACCTTACTAGGTGAGTTCTACTGTAGAGTTGGAGCTCCCTACCTGCACCTTACTAGGTGAGTTCTACTGTAGTGTTGGAGCTCCCTACCTGTACCTTACTAGGTGAGTTCTACTGTAGTGTTGGAGCTCCCTACCTGTACCTTACTAGGTGAGTTCTACTGTAGTGTTGGAGCTCCCTACCTGCACCTAACTAGGTGAGTTCTACTGTAGAGTTGGAGCTCCCTACCTGCACCTTACTAGGTGAGTTCTACTGTAGAGTTGGAGCTCCCTACCTGCACCTTACTAGGTGAGTTCTACTGTAGAGTTGGAGCTCCCTACCTGCACCTTACTAGGTGAGTTCTACTGTAGAGTTGGAGCTCCCTACCTGCACCTTACTAGGTGAGTTCTACTGTAGAGTTGGAGCTCCCTACCTGTACCTTACTAGGTGAGTTCTACTGTAGAGTTGGAGCTCCCTACCTGCACCTTACTAGGTGAGTTCTACTGTAGTGTTGGAGCTCCCTACCTGCACCTTACTAGGTGAGTTCTACTGTAGTGTTGGAGCTCCCTACCTTACTAGGTGAGTTCTACTGTAGAGTTGGAGCTCCCTACCTGCACCTTACTAGGTGAGTTCTACTGTAGTGTTGGAGCTCCCTACCTTACTAGGTGAGTTCTACTGTAGAGTTGGAACTCCCTACCTGCACCTTACTAGGTGAGTTCTACTGTAGAGTTGGAGCTCCCTACCTGCACCTTACTAGGTGAGTTCTACTGTAGAGTTGGAGCTCCCTACCTGTACCTTACTAGGTGAGTTCTACTGTAGAGTTGGAGCTCCCTACCTGCACCTTACTAGGTGAGTTCTACTGTAGTGTTGGAGCTCCCTACCTGCACCTTACTAGGTGAGTTCTACTGTAGTGTTGGAGCTCCCTACCTGTACCTTACTAGGTGAGTTCTACTGTAGAGTTGGAGCTCCCTACCTGCACCTTACTAGGTGAGTTCTACTGTAGAGTTGGAGCTCCCTACCTGTACCTTACTAGGTGAGTTCTACTGTAGAGTTGGAGCTCCCTACCTGCACCTTACTAGGTGAGTTCTACTGTAGTGTTGGAGCTCCCTACCTGTACCTTACTAGGTGAGTTCTACTGTAGTGTTGGAGCTCCCTACCTGTACCTTACTAGGTGAGTTCTACTGTAGAGTTGGAGCTCCCCTACCTGTACCTTACTAGGTGAGTTCTACTGTAGTGTTGGAGCTCCCTACCTGCACCTTACTAGGTGAGTTCTACTGTAGAGTTGGAGCTCCCTACCTGTACCTTACTAGGTGAGTTCTACTGTAGAGTTGGAGCTCCCTACCTGTACCTTACTAGGTGAGTTCTACTGTAGAGTTGGAGCTCCCTACCTGTACCTTACTAGGTGAGTTCTACTGTAGAGTTGGAGCTCCCTACCTGTACCTTACTAGGTGAGTTCTACTGTAGAGTTGGAGCTCCCTACCTGTACCTTACTAGGTGAGTTCTACTGTAGAGTTGGAGCTCCCTACCTGTACCTTACTAGGTGAGTTCTATTGTAGTGTTGGAGCTCCCTACCTGCACCTTACTAGGTGAGTTCTACTGTAGAGTTGGAGCTCCCTACCTGTACCTTACTAGGTGAGTTCTACTGTAGAGTTGGAGCTCCCTACCTGTACCTTACTAGGTGAGTTCTACTGTAGAGTTGGAGCTCCCTACCTGTACCTTACTAGGTGAGTTCTACTGTAGAGTTGGAGCTCCCTACCTGCACCTTACTAGGTGAGTTCTACTGTAGTGTTGGAGCTCCCTGCCTGTACCTTACTAGGTGAGTTCTACTGTAGAGTTGGAGCTCCCTACCTGCACCTTACTAGGTGAGTTCTAATAGAGTTGGAGCTCCCTACCTGCACCTTACTAGGTGAGTTCTACTGTAGAGTTGGAGCTCCCTACCTGTACCTTACTAGGTGAGTTATAATAGAGATGGAGCTCCCTACCTGCACCTTACTAGGTGAGTTCTACTGTAGAGTTGGAGCTCCCTACCTGTACCTTACTAGGTGAGTTCTACTGTAGAGTTGGAGCTCCCTACCTGTACCTTACTAGGTGAGTTCTACTGTAGTGTTGGAGCTCCCTACCTGCACCTTACTAGGTGAGTTCTACTGTAGAGTTGGAGCTCCCTACCTGCACCTTACTAGGTGAGTTCTACTGTAGAGTTGGAGCTCCCTACCTGTACCTTACTAGGTGAGTTCTACTGTAGAGTTGGAGCTCCCTACCTGTACCTTACTAGGTGAGTTCTACTGTAGAGTTGGAGCTCCCTACCTGTACCTTACTAGGTGAGTTCTACTGTAGAGTTGGAGCTCCCTACCTGTACCTTACTAGGTGAGTTCTAATAGAGTTGGAGCTCCCTACCTGTACCTTACTAGGTGAGTTCTACTGTAGAGTTGGAGCTCCCTACCTGTACCTTACTAGGTGAGTTCTACTGTAGAGTTGGAGCTCCCTACCTGTACCTTACTAGGTGAGTTCTACTGTAGTGTTGGAGCTCCCTACCTGTACCTTACTAGGTGAGTTCTACTGTAGAGTTGGAGCTCCCTACCTGTACCTTACTAGGTGAGTTCTACTGTAGTGTTGGAGCTCCCTACCTGCACCTTACTAGGTGAGTTCTACTGTAGAGTTGGAGCTCCCTACCTGTACCTTACTAAGTGAGTTCTACTGTAGAGTTGGAGCTCCCTACCTTACTAGGTGAGTTCTACTGTAGAGTTGGAGCTCCCTACCTGCACCTTACTAGGTGAGTTCTACTGTAGTGTTGGAGCTCCCTACCTGTACCTTACTAGGTGAGTTCTACTGTAGAGTTGGAGCTCCCTACCTGTACCTTACTAGGTGAGTTCTACTGTAGAGTTGGAGCTCCCTACCTGCACCTTACTAGGTGAGTTCTACTGTAGAGTTGGAGCTCCCTACCTGTACCTTACTAGGTGAATTCTACTGTAGAGTTGGAGCTCCCTACCTGCACCTTACTAGGTGAGTTCTACTGTAGAGTTGGAGCTCCCTACCTGCACCTTACTAGGTGAGTTCTACTGTAGTGTTGGAGCTCCCTACCTGTACCTTACTAGGTGAGTTCTACTGTAGTGTTGGAGCTCCCTACCTGTACCTTACTAGGTGAGTTCTACTGTAGAGTTGGAGCTCCCTACCTGTACCTTACTAGGTGAGTTCTACTGTAGTGTTGGAGCTCCCTACCTGCACCTTACTAGGTGAGTTCTACTGTAGAGTTGGAGCTCCCTACCTGTACCTTACTAGGTGAGTTCTACTGTAGAGTTGGAGCTCCCTACCTGTACCTTACTAGGTGAGTTCTACTGTAGAGTTGGAGCTCCCTACCTGTACCTTACTAGGTGAGTTCTACTGTAGAGTTGGAGCTCCCTACCTGTACCTTACTAGGTGAGTTCTACTGTAGAGTTGGAGCTCCCTACCTGTACCTTACTAGGTGAGTTCTACTGTAGAGTTGGAGCTCCCTACCTGTACCTTACTAGGTGAGTTCTATTGTAGTGTTGGAGCTCCCTACCTGCACCTTACTAGGTGAGTTCTACTGTAGAGTTGGAGCTCCCTACCTGTACCTTACTAGGTGAGTTCTACTGTAGAGTTGGAGCTCCCTACCTGTACCTTACTAGGTGAGTTCTACTGTAGAGTTGGAGCTCCCTACCTGTACCTTACTAGGTGAGTTCTACTGTAGAGTTGGAGCTCCCTACCTGCACCTTACTAGGTGAGTTCTACTGTAGTGTTGGAGCTCCCTACCTGTACCTTACTAGGTGAGTTCTACTGTAGAGTTGGAGCTCCCTACCTGCACCTTACTAGGTGAGTTCTAATAGAGTTGGAGCTCCCTACCTGCACCTTACTAGGTGAGTTCTACTGTAGAGTTGGAGCTCCCTACCTGTACCTTACTAGGTGAGTTATAATAGAGATGGAGCTCCCTACCTGCACCTTACTAGGTGAGTTCTACTGTAGAGTTGGAGCTCCCTACCTGTACCTTACTAGGTGAGTTCTACTGTAGTGTTGGAGCTCCCTACCTGCACCTTACTAGGTGAGTTCTACTGTAGAGTTGGAGCTCCCTACCTGCACCTTACTAGGTGAGTTCTACTGTAGAGTTGGAGCTCCCTACCTGTACCTTACTAGGTGAGTTCTACTGTAGAGTTGGAGCTCCCTACCTGTACCTTACTAGGTGAGTTCTACTGTAGAGTTGGAGCTCCCTACCTGTACCTTACTAGGTGAGTTCTACTGTAGAGTTGGAGCTCCCCTACCTGTACCTTACTAGGTGAGTTCTAATAGAGTTGGAGCTCCCTACCTGTACCTTACTAGGTGAGTTCTACTGTAGAGTTGGAGCTCCCTACCTGTACCTTACTAGGTGAGTTCTACTGTAGAGTTGGAGCTCCCTACCTGTACCTTACTAGGTGAGTTCTACTGTAGTGTTGGAGCTCCCTACCTGTACCTTACTAGGTGAGTTCTACTGTAGAGTTGGAGCTCCCTACCTGTACCTTACTAGGTGAGTTCTACTGTAGTGTTGGAGCTCCCTACCTGCACCTTACTAGGTGAGTTCTACTGTAGAGTTGGAGCTCCCTACCTGTACCTTACTAGGTGAGTTCTACTGTAGAGTTGGAGCTCCCTACCTTACTAGGTGAGTTCTACTGTAGAGTTGGAGCTCCCTACCTGCACCTTACTAGGTGAGTTCTACTGTAGTGTTGGAGCTCCCTACCTGTACCTTACTAGGTGAGTTCTACTGTAGAGTTTGAGCTCCCTACCTGTACCTTACTAGGTGAGTTCTACTGTAGAGTTGGAGCTCCCTACCTGCACCTTACTAGGTGAGTTCTACTGTAGAGTTGGAGCTCCCTACCTGTACCTTACTAGGTGAATTCTACTGTAGAGTTGGAGCTCCCTACCTGCACCTTACTAGGTGAGTTCTACTGTAGAGTTGGAGCTCCCTACCTGTACCTTACTAGGTGAGTTCTACTGTAGTGTTGGAGCTCCCTACCTGTACCTTACTAGGTGAGTTCTACTGTAGAGTTGGAGCTCCCTACCTGCACCTTACTAGGTGAGTTCTACTGTAGTGTTGGAGCTCCCTACCTGTACCTTACTAGGTGAGTTCTACTGTAGAGTTGGAGCTCCCCTACCTGCACCTTACTAGGTGAGTTCTACTGTAGAGTTGGAGCTCCCTACCTGTACCTTACTAGGTGAGTTCTACTGTAGAGTTGGAGCTCCCTACCTGTACCTTACTAGGTGAGTTCTACTGTAGAGTTGGAGCTCCCTACCTGCACCTTACTAGGTGAGTTCAAGACTGTTGGAAAAGCATTCCAGGTGAAGCTGGTTGAGAGAATGCCAAGAGTGTGCAAAGCTGTCATCAAGGGTGGCTATTTTGAAGAACCTCAAATATAAAATATATTTAGATGTAACACTTTATTGGTTAATACATGATTCCATATGTGTTATTTCATAGTTTTGATGCCTTCACATTTATTCTACAATGTAGAAAATAGTAAAAAATAATTAAAAACCCTTGAATGGGTAGGTGTGTCCATACTTTTGACTGGTTTTGTATATCTCTTAGTAAAGGGTTTGTATGTAACAGCTACAGTGATCCCTTGACTTGTTCACCTTTTGTTTTGTTATCTCACCCATCTACAGACCTCATAACGACAGTGAAAAGATGGTTTTTAAAACATGTTTAAAAAAAATCAAATGCATAAATAACTCATTTACATAAGTATTCACACTCCTTAGTCAATACGTGTTAGAATCACCTTTGGCAGCGATTACAGCTGTGAGTCTTTCTGGGTAAAAGCTTTGCACACCTGGATTGTACAATATTTGCACATTATTCTTTAATGAATTCTTCAAGCTCTGTCAAGTTGGTTGTTGATCATTGCTAGACAGCCATTTTCAAGTCTTGCTGTAGATTTTCAAGCCGATTTTAAGTCTAAACTGCAACTACGCCACTCGGGAACATTTAATGTAGTCTTGGTAAGCAACTCCAGTGTATATTTGGACTTGTGTTTTAGGTTCTTGTCCTGCTGAAAGGTGAATTTGCCTCCCGGTGTCTTTTGGAAAGCAGACTGAACCAGGTTTTCCTCTAGGACTTTGCCTTTGCTTAGTTCTATTCCATTTATTTTTATCCTAGAAAACTTCCTAGTCCATGCCGATGACAAGCATACCCATAACATGATGCAGCCACCACCACACTTCAAAATATGAAGAGTGGTACTCAGTGATGTTGTTGGATTTGCCCTAAACATAACTCTTTTTATTCAGTACATAAAGTTAATTTCTTTGCCACATTTTTTGCAGTATTACTTTAGTGCCTTTTTGCAAACAGGATGCATGTTTTGGAATATTTTTTATTCTGTACAGGCTTCCTTCTTTTCACTCTGTCAATTGGGTTAGTATTGTGGAGTAACTACAATGTTGTTGATCCAGCCTCAATTTTCTCCTTTCACAGCCATTAAACTCTGTAACTGGTTTAAAGTCACTATTGGCCTCATGGTGAAATCCCTGAGCAGTTTCCTTCCTCTCCGGCAACTGAGTTAGGAAGGAGGCCTGTATCTTTGTAGTGACTGGGTGTATTGATACACCATCCAAAGTGTAGTTCATTGTCTGCTTTTTTTTGTTTTTACCCATCTACCAATAGGTGCCCTTTGTGGTTGAATCTGTTTTGAAATTGACTGCTCGTCTGAGGGACC
This sequence comes from Coregonus clupeaformis, assembly GCF_020615455.1. Classification (NCBI taxonomy): domain Eukaryota; kingdom Metazoa; phylum Chordata; class Actinopteri; order Salmoniformes; family Salmonidae; genus Coregonus; species Coregonus clupeaformis. Next base: position 920,753 of record NW_025533506.1, on the reverse strand, counting down.
TTACTGATAATTGTATCTGTGGGGTACAGAGATGAGGTAGTCATTCAAAAATCATGTTAAACACTATTATTGCACACAGAGTGAATCCATGCAACTTATTATGTGACTTGTTAAGCACATTTATACTCCTGAACTTATTTAGGCTTGTCATAACAAAGGGGTTGAATACTTATTGACTGAAGACATTTCAGCTTTTCATTTTTAATTAATTTGTAAACATTTCTAAAAACCTAATTCCATGTTGACGTGGGCCAGTGAAACAGTCTCATCTTTATCCATTTACATTCAGGCTGTAACAAAATGTGGAGAAAGTCAAGGGGTTTGAATCCTTTCTGGTTGAGTTTAGGTTTGGTTTCCATCTCTCTTCATCAGACTGCCTGTGTAGCTTCACTGACCTGGAGGAGTTGGTCCAGAGCGAGCTCTATATGTGCCCCAGGTGTGAGAAGAGACAGAAATCCACCAAGAAGTTCTGGGTCCGGAAGCTGCCCAAGGTGTTGTGTCTGCACCTGAAGAGGTTCCACTGGACGTCCAACCTCAGGAACAAAGTAACCACCTATGTAGAGTTCCCTCTACGGGGCCTGGACATGAGGGGGTACTTACTACAGGTGACCCTTAAACCTAAGGTGACCCTTAAACCTAACATATGGAATTTATTTTAAATGGTCATACCAAGGAGCAGTTTGATTTAGAATTTTAGGACCCCTTTATGTATCAAAATAATGTATTACTGTGTCTAAGGTTTTGTCTGTATCTATAGTTGAGATACAAGAGAAGCTATTTAACCCCTTATTTTTGTTGCTACAAACTACCTTCATACTTCCATAAAAATTTTTACCTTCAGACGAGTTCCGTGACACTTGAAAAAAACGGCGAACACCTTCCGCAGATGCAAAAAAACATATCTGTAGCTTAAACTGACGGATGTAGTTATTATGTTACTTCTACTGAACAAAAATATAAACGCAAAATGCAACAATTTCTACGATTGTACTGAGTTACAGTTCATAGAAGGAAATCAGTCAATTGAAATAAATTCATTAGGCCCTAATCTATGGATTTCACATGACTGGGAATTACAGATATGCATATGTTGGTCACAGATACCTTTTTAATTTTTTTAGTCGGGCCGTGGATTAGAAAACTCGACACATCTCCTTCACATGGAGTTGACTTTCTGCAAAATTGTCTAAAATGTCGTTGGAGCAACGTTGGGAGGCGGCTTATGGTAGAGAAATGAACATTCAGTTCTCTGGCAACAGCTCTTGTGGACATTCCTGCAGTCAGCATGCCAATTGCACTCTCCCTCAAAACTTGAGACATCTGTGGCATTGTGTTGTGGGACAAAACTGCACATTTGAGTGGCCTTTTATTGTCCTCAACACAAGGTGCACCTGTGTAATGATCATGCTGTTTAATCAGCTTCTTGATATGCCACACCTGTCAGGTGGATGGATTATCTTGGCAAAGGAGAAATGCTCACTAACAGGGATTTAAACACATTTGTGCACACAATTGAGAAATAAGCTTTTTGTGAATATGGAAAATTTCTGGGATCTTTTATTTCAGCTGATAAAACATGGAACCAACACTTTGCGTTTTTATTTTTGTTGAGCCAATTGGAAGCTGGGGATGATTAGGTGGCCATGATGATATGAGGGCCAGATTGGGAATTTAGCCAGGACACCAGGGTTAACACCCCTACTCTTACGATAAGTGCCATGGGATCTTTAGTGACCATAGAGAGTCAGGACACCCGTTTAACATCCCATCCGAAAGACGGGACCCTACACAGGGCAATGTCCCCGATCACTGCCCTGGGGCATTGGGATATAAAAAAATATATATATATATATATATAATTACAGCAGAGGAAAGGGTGCCTCCTACTGGCCCTCCAGCAGCATCTGGTCTCCCATCCAGGGACCGACCAGGACTGGCCCTCCAGCAGCATCTGCTCTCCCATCCAGGGACCGACCAGGACTGGCCCTCCAGCAGCATCTGCTCTCCCATCCAGGGACCGACCAGGACTGACCCTCCAGCAGCATCTGGTCTCCCATCCAGGGACCGACCAGGACTGACCCTCCAGCAGCATCTGCTCTCCCATCCAGGGACCGACCAGGACTGACCCTCCAGCAGCATCTGCTCTCCCATCCAGGGACCGACCAGGACTGACCCTCCAGCAGCATCTGCTCTCCCATCCAGGGACCGACCAGGACTGACCCTCCAGCAGCATCTGCTCTCCCATCCAGGGACCGACCAGGACTCGACCCTCCAGCAGCATCTGCTCTCCCATCCAGGGACCGACCAGGACTGACCCTCCAGCAGCATCTGCTCTCCCATCCAGGGACCGACCAGGACTGGCCCTCCAGCAGCATCTGCTCTCCCATCCAGGGACCGACCAGGACTGACCCTCCAGCAGCATCTGCTCTCCCATCCAGGGACCGACCAGGACTGACCCTACTTAACTTCAGAGGCAAGCCAGCAGTGGGGTGCAGGGTACTATGCTGCTGACAAAGCCTTCAACCCTAATCCCCTGACCCTATGTAGAGTTGTTCCCTCTCCGTGGAGGGTTACGTACTAGAGATGACCCCTGACCCTACGTACCATCTCAGAGGACTGGACATGAGGGTTACGTACTAGAGATGACCCCTGACCCTACGTACCATCTCAGAGGACTGGACATGTGGGGGTTACGTACTAGAGATGACCCCTGACCCTACGTACCATCTCAGAGGACTGGACATGAGGGTTACGTACTAGAGATGACCCCTGACCCTACGTACCATCTCAGAGGACTGGACATGAGGGTTACGTACTAGAGATGACCCCTGACCCTACGTACCATCTCAGAGGACTGGACATGAGGGTTACTTACTAGAGATGACCCCTGACCCTACGTACCATCTCAGAGGACTGGACATGAGGGTTACGTACTAGAGATGACCCCTGACCCTACGTACCATCTCAGAGGACTGGACATGTGAGGGTTACGTACTAGAGATGACCCCTGACCCTACGTACCATCTCAGAGGACTGGACATGTAGGGGTTGCGTACTAGAGATGACCCCTGACCCTACGTACCATCTCAGAGGACTGGACATGAGGGTTACGTACTAGAGATGACCCCTGACCCTACGTACCATCTCAGAGGACTGGACATGAGGGTTACGTACTAGAGATGACCCCTGACCCTACGTACCATCTCAGAGGACTGGACATGAGGGTTACGTACTAGAGATGACCCCTGACCCTACGTACCATCTCAGAGGACTGGACATGAGGGTTACGTACTAGAGATGACCCCTGACCCCACGTACCATCTCAGAGGACTGGACATGAGGGTTACGTACTAGAGATGACCCCTGACCCTACGTACCATCTCAGAGGACTGGACATGAGGGTTACGTACTAGAGATGACCCCTGACCCTACGTACCATCTCAGAGGACTGGACATGAGGGTTACGTACTAGAGATGACCCCTGACCCTACGTACCATCTCAGAGGACTGGACATGAGGGTTACGTACTAGAGATGACCCCTGACCCTACGTACCATCTCAGAGGACTGGACATGAGGGGTTACGTACTAGAGATGACCCCTGACCCTACGTACCATCTCAGAGGACTGGACATGAGGGTTACTTACTAGAGATGACCCCTGACCCTACGTACCATCTCAGAGGACTGGACATGAGGGTTACGTACTAGAGATGACCCCTGACCCTACGTACCATCTCAGAGGACTGGACATGAGGGTTACGTACTAGAGATGACCCCTGACCCTACGTACCATCTCAGAGGACTGGACATGTGAGGGTGAGATTCCAAACCCTAGGAATCTATTGAAAGTGATTTTAATTTGTCTGGGAAACGAGCCTCAAAAGCCTTATATCAAAGGCTCAAGGCTTTAGATGAATGTCTGGAGAAACATTGTGTTTTGTTGTGTTTGAGCAGCAGGAGAAGACGTTGCCTGACCGCTGGCTGTATGACCTGGCAGCTGTGGTGGTTCATCATGGATCAGGGTGAGTAGTGATACACTCTCGCAACCGGAGGTCATTGTAGGGTCACTGTAGGGCTGTTCACACAGGCAGCCCAATTCTGATCTTTTGACCACTTATTAGTATTTTGACCAATCACATCAGCTCATTTTCAGTGCTTATCTAATTGGTCAAAAGACCAATTAGTGAAAAAAGGATCAGAATTGGGCTGCCTGTGTAAATGCAGCCAATGTCGCGTGTACCTCAGTTGGTAGAGCATGGCGCTTGCAACGCCAGGGTTGTGGGTTCAATTCCCACGGGGGGCCAGTATGAAAAAATGTATGCACTCACTAACTGTAAGTCGCTCTGGATAAGAGCGTCTGCTAAATGACTAAAATGTTTTTCAAGTACACCACTCAGTTTACCCAGTTGGCCACTAGGTGGTGGTATTGCATTGTTGTGCCTGCCTGATGAGCCAACTGAACGAGTCCCAGTTAATGTTACAGGGTTAAATAGCTGATAATTACATGAAGGCAGCCAGCAGGGTCATGTTCATTAGGGCAAAACGTTTTGAAACAGAAAATGAGCATAGCTTTACTTAAGTCTCCCGAGTGGCGCGGTGGTCTAAGGCACTGCATCTCAGTGCTTGAGGCGTCACTACAGACCCCCTGGTTCGATTCCAGGCTGTATCACAACCGGCCGTGATTGGGAGTCCCATAGGGCGGCGCACAATTGGCCCAGCGTCGTCCGGGTTTGGCCGGTGTAGGCCGTCATTGGAAATAAGATTGTGTTCTTAACTGACTTTCCTAGTTAAATAAAGGTTAAATAAAAAGTCAATTTAAGTCCAGGTAGTCCGTAGGGCTGGGAATTGCCAGGGACCTCACGATACGATGATATCACGATACTAAGATGCCGATACGTATTGCGATTCTCACGATTTTATAAGCATTGTGATTTGATACTGTGATTTTATTGCGTTTCGATGTTTTTATTGCTCACCATATGTCTGCTGCAGAGGGACGAGAGCCATCAGAAAATGAGTTTTGATCGGTCATGGAAATAAAAGTGCTGTAAACACATTTGCTTCCTATTTAAAAAGAAGATGGAGAACAAACTTTAAAGGACAAATACTGCAGTTTTGTTGCAGGTACAGCCAACTAGCGCCAAAATAATATTGCAATATTGTCGATATGATATATTGTAAAAAAGAATATCCCGATATGTAACTTTAGTGACCAACCCCCCCTCCATGACTAGTAGGTCTGTCCCCGTTTCACTCGGACTAGTAGGTCTGTCCCCGTTTCACTCGGACTAGTAGGTCTGTCCCCGTTTCACTCGGACTAGTAGGTCTGTCCCCGTTTCACTCTGACTAGTAGGTCTGTCCCGTTTCACTCGGACTAGTAGGTCTGTCCCCGTTTCACTCGGACTAGTAGGTCTGTCCCCGTTTCACTCTGACTAGTAGGTCTGTCCCCGTTTCACTCGGACTAGTAGGTCTGTCCCCGTTTCACTCGGACTAGTAGGTCTGTCCCCGTTTCACTCTGACTAGTAGGTCTGTCCCCGTTTCACTCTGACTAGTAGGTCTGTCCCCGTTTCACTCTGACTAGTAGGTCTGTCCCCGTTTCACTCGGACTAGTAGGTCTGTCCCCGTTTCACTCGGACTAGTAGGTCTGTCCCCGTTTCACTCGGACTAGTAGGTCTGTCCCCGTTTCACTCGGACTAGTAGGTCTGTCCCCGTTTCACTCTGACTAGTAGGTCTGTCCCCGTTTCACTCTGACTAGTAGGTCTGTCCCCGTTTCACTCGGACTAGTAGGTCTGTCCCCGTTTCACTCTGACTAGTAGGTCTGTCCCCGTTTCACTCTGACTAGTAGGTCTGTCCCCGTTTCACTCTGACTAGTAGGTCTGTTCCCGTTTCACTCGGACTAGTAGGTCTGTCCCCGTTTCACTCGGACTAGTAGGTCTGTCCCCGTTTCACTCTGACTAGTAGGTCTGTTCCCGTTTCACTCTGACTAGTAGGTCTGTCCCCGTTTCACTCGGACTAGTAGGTCTGTTCCCGTTTCACTCTGACTAGTAGGTCTGTTCCCGTTTCACTCTGACTAGTAGGTCTGTTCCCGTTTCACTCTGACTAGTAGGTCTGTCCCCGTTTCACTCTGACTAGTAGGTCTGTTCCCGTTTCACTCTGACTAGTAGGTCTGTCCCCGTTTCACTCTGACTAGTAGGTCTGTCCCCGTTTCACTCTGACTAGTAGGTCTGTTCCCGTTTCACTCTGACTAGTAGGTCTGTCCCCGTTTCACTCTGACTAGTAGGTCTGTCCCCGTTTCACTCTGCCTAGTAGGTCTGTCCCCGTTTCACTCTGCCTAGTAGGTCTGTCCCCGTTTCACTCTGCCTAGTAGGTCTGTCCCCGTTTCACTCTGCCTAGTAGGTCTGTCCCCGTTTCACTCTGCCTAGTAGGTCTGTCCCCGTTTCACTCTGCCTAGTAGGTCTGTCCCGTTTCACTCTGACTAGTAGGTCTGTCCCCGTTTCACTCTGACTAGTAGGTCTGTCCCCGTTTCACTCGGACTAGTAGGTCTGTCCCGTTTCACTCGGACTAGTAGGTCTGTCCCCGTTTCACTCTGACTAGTAGGTCTGTCCCCGTTTCACTCTGACTAGTAGGTCTGTCCCCGTTTCACTCGGACTAGTAGGTCTGTCCCCGTTTCACTCGGACTAGTAGGTCTGTCCCCGTTTCACTCTGACTAGTAGGTCTGTCCCCGTTTCACTCGGACTAGTAGGTCTGTCCCCGTTTCACTCTGACTAGTAGGTCTGTCCCCGTTTCACTCGGACTAGTAGGTCTGTCCCCGTTTCACTCGGACTAGTAGGTCTGTCCCCGTTTCACTCTGACTAGTAGGTCTGTCCCCGTTTCACTCGGACTAGTAGGTCTGTCCCCGTTTCACTCGGACTAGTAGGTCTGTCCCCGTTTCACTCTGACTAGTAGGTCTGTCCCCGTTTCACTCGGACTAGTAGGTCTGTTCCCGTTTCACTCGGACTAGTAGGTCTGTCCCCGTTTCACTCGGACTAGTAGGTCTGTCCCCGTTTCACTCTGACTAGTAGGTCTGTCCCCGTTTCACTCTGACTAGTAGGTCTGTTCCCGTTTCACTCGGACTAGTAGGTCTGTCCCCGTTTCACTCTGACTAGTAGGTCTGTCCCCGTTTCACTCTGACTAGTAGGTCTGTCCCCGTTTCACTCGGACTAGTAGGTCTGTTCCCGTTTCACTCGGACTAGTAGGTCTGTTCCCGTTTCACTCTGACTAGTAGGTCTGTCCCCGTTTCACTCGGACTAGTAGGTCTGTTCCCGTTTCACTCTGACTAGTAGGTCTGTCCCCGTTTCACTCTGACTAGTAGGTCTGTCCCCGTTTCACTCGGACTAGTAGGTCTGTTCCCGTTTCACTCGGACTAGTAGGTCTGTTCCCGTTTCACTCTGACTAGTAGGTCTGTCCCCGTTTCACTCGGACTAGTAGGTCTGTTCCCGTTTCACTCTGACTAGTAGGTCTGTTCCCGTTTCACTCTGACTAGTAGGTCTGTCCCCGTTTCACTCTGACTAGTAGGTCTGTCCCCGTTTCACTCGGACTAGTAGGTCTGTTCCCGTTTCACTCTGACTAGTAGGTCTGTCCCCGTTTCACTCTGACTAGTAGGTCTGTCCCCGTTTCACTCTGCCTAGTAGGTCTGTCCCCGTTTCACTCTGCCTAGTAGGTCTGTCCCCGTTTCACTCGGACTAGTAGGTCTGTCCCCGTTTCACTCGGACTAGTAGGTCTGTCCCCGTTTCACTCGGACTAGTAGGTCTGTCCCCGTTTCACTCTGACTAGTAGGTCTGTCCCCGTTTCACTCTGCCTAGTAGGTTTCACTCGGACTAGTAGGTCTGTCCCCGTTTCACTCGGACTAGTAGGTCTGTCCCCGTTTCACTCTGACTAGTAGGTCTGTCCCCGTTTCACTCTGACTAGTAGGTCTGTCCCCGTTTCACTCTGACTAGTAGGTCTGTCCCCGTTTCACTCTGCCTAGTAGGTCTGTCCCCGTTTCACTCGGACTAGTAGGTCTGTCCCCGTTTCACTCGGACTAGTAGGTCTGTCCCCGTTTCACTCGGACTAGTAGGTCTGTCCCCGTTTCACTCTGACTAGTAGGTCTGTCCCCGTTTCACTCTGCCTAGTAGGTCTGTCCCCGTTTCACTCGGACTAGTAGGTCTGTCCCCGTTTCACTCGGACTAGTAGGTCTGTCCCCGTTTCACTCTGCCTAGTAGGTCTGTCCCCGTTTCACTCGGACTAGTAGGTCTGTCCCCGTTTCACTCTGACTAGTAGGTCTGTCCCCGTTTCACTCTGACTAGTAGGTCTGTCCCCCGTTTCACTCGGACTAGTAGGTCTGTCCCCGTTTCACTCTGACTAGTAGGTCTGTCCCGTTTCACTCGGACTAGTAGGTCTGTCCCCGTTTCACTCGGACTAGTAGGTCTGTCCCCGTTTCACTCGGACTAGTAGGTCTGTCCCTGTTTCACTCGGACTAGTAGGTCTGTCCCCGTTTCACTCTGACTAGTAGGTCTGTCCCCGTTTCACTCGGACTAGTAGGTCTGTCCCCGTTTCACTCGGACTAGTAGGTCTGTCCCCGTTTCACTCGGACTAGTAGGTCTGTCCCGTTTCACTCGGACTAGTAGGTCTGTCCCCGTTTCACTCTGACTAGTAGGTCTGTCCCGTTTCACTCGGACTAGTAGGTCTGTCCCGTTTCACTCGGACTAGTAGGTCTGTCCCCGTTTCACTCGGACTAGTAGGTCTGTCCCCGTTTCACTCTGACTAGTAGGTCTGTCCCCGTTTCACTCGGACTAGTAGGTCTGTTCCCTTTCACTCGGACTAGTAGGTCTGTCCCCGTTTCACTCTGACTAGTAGGTCTGTCCCCGTTTCACTCTGACTAGTAGGTCTGTCCCGTTTCACTCGGACTAGTAGGTCTGTTCCCGTTTCACTCTGACTAGTAGGTCTGTCCCCGTTTCACTCTGACTAGTAGGTCTGTCCCCGTTTCACTCGGACTAGTAGGTCTGTTCCCGTTTCACTCGGACTAGTAGGTCTGTTCCCGTTTCACTCTGACTAGTAGGTCTGTCCCCGTTTCACTCGGACTAGTAGGTCTGTTCCCGTTTCACTCTGACTAGTAGGTCTGTCCCCGTTTCACTCGGACTAGTAGGTCTGTTCCCGTTTCACTCTGACTAGTAGGTCTGTCCCCGTTTCACTCTGACTAGTAGGTCTGTCCCCGTTTCACTCGGACTAGTAGGTCTGTTCCCGTTTCACTCTGACTAGTAGGTCTGTCCCCGTTTCACTCGGACTAGTAGGTCTGTTCCCGTTTCACTCTGACTAGTAGGTCTGTCCCGTTTCACTCGGACTAGTAGGTCTGTTCCCGTTTCACTCTGACTAGTAGGTCTGTCCCCGTTTCACTCTGACTAGTAGGTCTGTCCCCGTTTCACTCAGACTAGTAGGTCTGTTCCCGTTTCACTCTGACTAGTAGGTCTGTCCCCGTTTCACTCTGACTAGTAGGTCTGTCCCCGTTTCACTCTGACTAGTAGGTCTGTTCCCGTTTCACTCTGACTAGTAGGTCTGTCCCCGTTTCACTCGGACTAGTAGGTCTGTCCCCGTTTCACTCGGACTAGTAGGTCTGTTCCCGTTTCACTCTGACTAGTAGGTCTGTCCCCGTTTCACTCGGACTAGTAGGTCTGTTCCCGTTTCACTCTGACTAGTAGGTCTGTCCCCGTTTCACTCGGACTAGTAGGTCTGTTCCCGTTTCACTCTGACTAGTAGGTCTGTCCCCGTTTCACTCTGACTAGTAGGTCTGTCCCCGTTTCACTCGGACTAGTAGGTCTGTTCCCGTTTCACTCTGACTAGTAGGTCTGTTCCCGTTTCACTCTGACTAGTAGGTCTGTCCCCGTTTCACTCTGACTAGTAGGTCTGTCCCCGTTTCACTCTGCCTAGTAGGTCTGTCCCCGTTTCACTCTGCCTAGTAGGTCTGTCCCCGTTTCACTCGGACTAGTAGGTCTGTCCCCGTTTCACTCGGACTAGTAGGTCTGTCCCCGTTTCACTCGGACTAGTAGGTCTGTCCCCGTTTCACTCTGACTAGTAGGTCTGTCCCGTTTCACTCCTCCTGTTCCTCGGACTAGTAGGTCTGTCCCGTTTCACTCGGACTAGTAGGTCTGTCCCCGTTTCACTCTGACTAGTAGGTCTGTCCCCGTTTCACTCTGACTAGTAGGTCTGTCCCCGTTTCACTCTGACTAGTAGGTCTGTCCCGTTTCACTCTGCCTAGTAGGTCTGTCCCCGTTTCACTCGGACTAGTAGGTCTGTCCCCGTTTCACTCGGACTAGTAGGTCTGTCCCCGTTTCACTCGGACTAGTAGGTCTGTCCCCGTTTCACTCGGACTAGTAGGTCTGTCCCCGTTTCACTCTGCCTAGTAGGTCTGTCCCCGTTTCACTCGGACTAGTAGGTCTGTCCCCGTTTCACTCGGACTAGTAGGTCTGTCCCCGTTTCACTCTGCCTAGTAGGTCTGTCCCGTTTCACTCGGACTAGTAGGTCTGTCCCCGTTTCACTCTGACTAGTAGGTCTGTCCCGTTTCACTCGGACTAGTAGGTCTGTCCCCGTTTCACTCGGACTAGTAGGTCTGTCCCCGTTTCACTCTGCCTAGTAGGTCTGTCCCCGTTTCACTCGGACTAGTAGGTCTGTCCCCGTTTCACTCTGACTAGTAGGTCTGTCCCCGTTTCACTCTGACTAGTAGGTCTGTCCCCGTTTCACTCGGACTAGTAGGTCTGTCCCCGTTTCACTCGGACTAGTAGGTCTGTCCCCGTTTCACTCGGACTAGTAGGTCTGTCCCCGTTTCACTCTGACTACATTTTACATTTTAGTCATTTAGCAGACGCTCTTATCCAGAGCGACTTACAGTTAGTGAATACATATTATTATATATATTATTATTTTTTTATACTGGCCCCCCGTGGGAATCGAACCCACAACCCTGGCATTGCAAACGCCATGCTCTATCAACTGGGCTACATCCCTGCCGGCCATTCCCTCCCCTACCCTGGACGACGCTGGGCCAATTGTGCGCCGCCCATGAGTCTCCCGGTCGCGGCCGGCTGCGACAGAGCCTGGATTCGAACCAGGATCTCTAGTGGCACAGCTAGCACTGCAATGCAGTGCCTTAGACCACTGCGCCACTCAGGAGACACTGAGTTTCACTCTGACTAGTAGGTCTGTCCCCGTTTCACTCTGCTTTCTTCCATTTAGTGCCTTATTCAAATATGGTTTAATTGTGTTGGCAGGGTTGGATCGGGACATTACACAGCGTACGGCAGACGGGACGATCGCTGGTACCACTTCAACGACAGCACAGTGACACTAACTGAGGAGGAGACGGTGGTTAAAGCCAAGGCTTACATTCTGTTCTACACAGAGAGACCCGACCAAACTACACCTGAGACTGACACCAGGCTTTAACCTGACTGCTCCAAACCCCAGACTAGTCCTCCCTCGTCTTCACCAGGATAACATACCTCTTCCTCTCAGCCTGCATCACGTCTTTAAAGCAGCTTTCGTCAATATGAGTTTGATGTTAAGTCCATGATTGAAGTATTTTTGTGTATGGGACATTGATTTCATCAGAATTTCTTTAAAACCAAATTGCTGCTTGATATTTGATGAGTTCTGTATGATTTTACTTTGTCCCAAATGGCAACCTATTTCCTATGTAGTGCACATTGGGCCACAACCGAATGTTCTGCCTTGTTTATCTTCACGTAACATTCCTCCATGAAGGTGGACATGTCCCGGTGGTGGACATGACCGTGTCCCGGTGGTGGACATGACCGTGTCCCGGTGGTGGACATGACCGTGTCCCGGTGGTGGACATGACCGTGTCCGGTGGTGGACGCGACCGTGTCCGGTGGTGGACACGACCGTGTCCCGGTGGTGGACATGACCGTGTCCCGGTGGTGGACATGACCGTGTCCCGGTGGTGGACATGACCGTGTCCCGGTGGTGGACATGACCGTGTCCCGGTGGTGGACATGACCGTGTCCCGGTGGTGGACATGACCGTGTCCCGGTGGTGGACATGACCGTGTCCCGCTGGTGGACATGACCGTGTCCCGGTGGTGGACATGACCGTGTCCCGGTGGTGGACATGACCGTGTCCCGGTGGTGGACATGACCGTGTCCCGGTGGTGGACATGACCGTGTCGGTGGTGGACATGACCGTGTCCCGGTGGTGGACATGACCGTGTCCCGGTGGTGGACATGACCGTGTCCCGGTGGTGGACATGACCGTGTCCCGGTGGTGGACATGACCGTGTCCCGAATACAACAGGTGCAGACATTACAGTGAAATGCTTACTTACAGCCCTTAACCAACAGTGCATTTATTTCTTAACCAAAAAAAGTAAAAATAAAACAACAACAAAAAAGTGTTGAGAAAAAAAGAGCAGAAGTAAAATAAAATAACAGTAGGGAGGCTATATACAGGGGGGTACCGGTACAGAGTCAATGGGAAATAACAGTAGGGAGGCTATATATACAGGGGGGTACCGGTACAGAGTCAATGGGAAATAACAGTAGGGAGGCTATATACAGGGGGTACCGGTGCAGAGTCAATGGGAAATAACAGTAGGGAGGCTATATACAGGGGGTACCGGTACAGAGTCAATGGGAAATAACAGTAGGGAGGCTATATACAGGGGGTACCGGTACAGAGTCAATGGGAAATAACAGTAGGGAGGCTATATAACAGGGGGGTACCGGTACAGAGTCAATGGGAAATAACAGTAGGGGAGGCTATATACAGGGGGTACCGGTACAGAGTCAATGGGAAATAACAGTAGGGAGGCTATATACAGGGGGTACCCGGTACAGAGTCAATGGGAAATAACAGTAGGGAGGCTATATGCAGGGGGTACCGGTGCAGAGTCAATGGGAAATAACAGTAGGGAGGCTATATACAGGGGGTACCCGGTACAGAGTCAATGGGAAATAACAGTAGGGAGGCTATATATACAGGGGGTACCGGTACAGAGTCAATGGGAAATAACAGTAGGGAGGCTATATACAGGGGGTACCGGTACAGAGTCAATGGGAAATAACAGTAGGGAGGCTATATATACAGGGGGGTACCGGTACAGAGTCAATGGGAAATAACAGTAGGGAGGCTATATACAGGGGGGAACCGGTGCAGAGTCAATGGGAAATAACAGTAGGGAGGCTATATACAGGGGGTACCGGTACAGAGTCAATGGGAAATAACAGTAGGGGAGGCTATATACAGGGGGTACCGGTACAGAGTCAATGGGGAAATAACAGTAGGGAGGCTATATACAGGGGGTACCGGTACAGAGTCAATGGGAAATAACAGTAGGAGGCTATATACAGGGGTACCGGTACAGAGTCAATGGGAAATAACAGTAGGGAGGCTATATACAGGGGGTACCGGTACAGAGTCAATGGGAAATAACAGTAGGGAGGCTATATACAGGGGGTACCGGTACAGAGTCAATGTGAAATAACAGTAGGGAGGCTATATACAGGGGGGGTACCGGTGCAGAGTCAATGTGCGGGGGCACCGGCTAGTTGAGGTAGTTGAAGTAATATGTACATGTGGGTAGAGTTGAAGTGACTATGCATAAATAATTAACTTCATCCGAATGTGAACAGAGTTGTATCAACATTCTGAAAAATGTTCTCCTGATTTTCCTGATTTGTCCTGTTGCAGCCTTCTCCTCTGTCTGTTCCAAGTCTCCCACTTCAGAAATAGACGTTTTATTAAATTTGATGAAGAGATTATAGAAATGTTGTCATCTGTATAACAAACATGCAAATGTACCAGAAAATGTGAAAGGACGTAAAAGCAGTTGTAGTGTTATTTAGTCACGTTTTACAGCACTGTATCCCAAATGGCACCCTATTCCCTATATAGTGCACTACTTTAGACCAGAGAATGGCACCCTATTCCCTATATAGTGCACTACTTTAGACCAGAGAATGGCACCCTATTCCCTATATAGTGCACTACTTTAGACCAGAGAATGGCCCCCTATTCCCTATATAGTGCACTACTTTAGACCAGAGAATGGCACCCTATTCCTATCTAGTGCACTACTTTAGACCAGAGAATGGTACCCTATTCCTATCTAGTGCACTACTTTAGACCAGAGAATGGCCCCTATTCCCTATATAGTGCACTACTTTAGACCAGAGAATGGCACCCTATTCCCTATATAGTGCACTACTTTAGACCAGAGAATGGCACCCTATTCCCTATCTAGTGCACTACTTTAGACCAGAGAATGGTACCCTATTCCCTATCTAGTGCACTACTTTAGACCAGAGAATGGTACCCTATTCCCTATATAGTGCACTACTTTAGACCAGAGAATGGTACCCTATTCCCTATATAGTGCACTACTTTAGACCAGAGAATGGTACCCTATTCCCTATATAGTGCACTACTTTAGACCAGAGAATGGCACCCTATTCCCTATATAGTGCACTACTTTAGACCAGAGAATGGTACCCTATTCCCTATATAGTGCACTACTTTAGACCAGAGAATGGCACCCCTATTCCTATATAGTGCACTACTTTAGACCAGAGAATGGTACCCTATTCCCTATATAGTGCACTACTTTAGACCAGAGAATGGCACCCTATTCCCTATATAGTGCACTACTTTAGACCAGAGAATGGCACCCTATTCCCTATATAGTGCACTACTTTAGACCAGAGAATGGTACCTATTCCCTATCTAGTGCACTACTTTAGACCAGAGAATGGTACCTATTCCCTATATAGTGCACTACTTTAGACCAGAGAATGGTACCCTATTCCCTATATAGTGCACTACTTTAGACCAGAGAATGGTACCCTATTCCCTATATAGTGCACTACTTTAGACCAGAGAATGGTACCTATTCCCTATATAGTGCACTACTTTAGACCAGAGAATGGCACCCTATTCCCTATATAGTGCACTACTTTAGACCAGAGAATGGCACCCTATTCCCTATATAGTGCACTACTTTAGACCAGAGAATGGCACCCTATTCCCTATATAGTGCACTACTTTAGACCAGAGCCCTATGACACCCTATTCCCTATATAGTGCACTACTTTAGACCAGAGCCCTATGACACCCTATTCCCTATATAGTGCACTACTTTAGACCAGAGCCCTATGACACCCTATTCCCTATATAGTGCACTACTTTAGACCAGAGCCCTATGGCACCCTATTCCCTATATAGTGCACTACTTTAGACCAGGGCCCTATGACACCCTATTCCCTATATAGTGCACTACTTTAGACCAGGGCCCTATGACACCCTATTCCCTATATAGTGCACTACTTTAGACCAGGGCCCTTTACTTTCAGAACTAGACCTTCACCATTAGCTGTCTGGTATTAAACCACTGTCCTTCCTCACATTAAACACATGCAGATGGAGCTCAATAGAATCTGTGTTTCTGTTTTTACTAAACTTTTGAATATATAAGAGGCCTTTTATAGGTCGTTATCAATAAAACGTCACAAGGTGCAGAGCGTTTGATTTTGCTGCTGGGGGGGGCAAGGAGACTCCAGCTCTGCTAAAACCATGACAACTGTGTGCTGTTTTGAAGGGATTGTTTAATAAACGTTAATGATTTGGTTGTACACGTTTCTGATTATTCCATATAAACCTATTAAACCACTGTCCTTCCATTAAACATGCCGATGGAGCGCAGAGTAATCTGTGTGTTTCTGTTTTTGCCCTCAGAACAGCCTCAATTCGTCGGGCCATGGACTCTACAAGGTGTCGAAAGCGTTCCACAGGGATGCTGGCCCATGTTGACTCCAATGCTTCCCACAGTTGTGTCAAGTTGGCTGGATGTCCTTTGGGTGGTGGACCATTTATGATACACACGGGAAACTGTTGAGCGGGAAAAACCCAGCAGCTTTGCAGTTCTTGACACAAACTGGTGCGCCTGGCACCTACTACCATACCCCGTTCAAAGGCCCTTCAATATTTTGTCTTGCTCATTCACCCTCTGAATGGCACAGATACACAATCCATGTCTCAATTGTCTCGAGGCTTAAAAATCCTTCTTTAACCTGTCTCCTCCCCTTCATCTACACTGATTGAAGTGGATTTAACAGGTGACATCAATAAGGGATCATAGCTTTCACCTGGATTCACCTGGTCAGTCTATGTCATGGAAAGAGCAGGTGTTCTTAATGATTTGTACACTCAGTGTACAGTGGGGAAAAAATGTATTTAGTCAGCCACCAATTGTGCAAGTTCTCCCACTTAAAAAGATGAGAGGCCTGTAATTTTCATCATAGGTACACGTCAACTTTGACAGACAAAATGAGAAAAAAAAATCCAGAAAATCACATTGTAGGATTTTTTATGAATTTATTTGCAAATTATGGTGGAAAATAAGTGAGATCTTGCGTGGAGCCCCAGATCAAGGGAGATTATCAGTGGTCTTGTATGTCTTCCATTTCCTAATAATTGCTCCCACAGTTGATTTCTTCAAACCAAGCTGCTTACCTATTGCAGATTCAGTCTTCCCAGCCTGGTGCAGGTCTACAATTTTGTTTCTGGTGTCCTTTGACAGCTCTTTGGTCTTGGCCATAGTGGAGTTTGGAGTGTGACTGTTTGAGGCTTTTATACAGGTAACAAGCTGAGATTAGGAGCACTCCCTTTAAGAGTGTGCTCCTTATCTCAGCTCGTTACCTGTATAAAAGACACCTGGGAGCCAGAAATCTTTCTGATTGAGAGGGGGTCAAATACTTATTTCCCTCATTAAAATGCAAATCAATTTATAAAAATTTTTACATGCGTTTTTCTGGATTTCTTTGTTGTTATTCTGTCTCTCACTGTTCAAATAAACCTACCATTAAAATTATAGACTGATCATTTCTTTGTCAGTGGGCAAACGTGCAAAATCAGCAGCGGATCAAATACTTTTTTCCCTCACTGTAACTGTCATCCTCACCATTACATCAGTACTACAACTACCATCATCATCATTACTACTACTACCACCATCATTAAACTGCTATCATTACCATCACCCCTACTACCATCATCATTACTACTACTACTACCACCATCATTAAACTGCTATCATTACCATCACCCCTACTACCATCATCATTACTACTACTACCACCACCACCATCATTAAACTGCTATCATTACCATCACCCCTACTACCATCATCATTACTACTACTACCACCACCATCATTAAACTGATATCATTACCATCACCCCTACTACCATCATCATTACTACTACTACCACCACCATCATTAAACTGATATCATTACCATCACCCCTACTACCATCATCATTACTACTACTACCACCATCATCATTAAACTGATATCATTACCATCACCCCTACTACCATCATCATTACTACTACTACTACCACCACCATCATTAAACTGCTATCATTACCATCACCCCTACTACCATCATCATTACTACTACTACTACCACCACCATCATTAAACTGATATCATTACCATCACCCCTACTACCATCATCATTACTACTACTACTACCACCACCATCATTAAACTGATATCATTACCATCACCCCTACTACCATCATCATTACTACTACTACTACCACCACCATCATTAAACTGATATCATTACCATCACCCCTACTACCATCATCATTACTACTACTACTACCACCACTATCATTAAACTGCTATCATTACCATCACCCCTACTACCATCATCATTACTACTACTACTACTACCATCATTAAACTGCTATCATTACCATCACCCCTACTACCATCATCATTACTACTACTACTACCACCACCATCATTAAACTGCCATCATTACCATCACCCCTACTACCATCATCATTACTACTACTACCACCACCACCACCATCATTAAACTGCTATCATTACCATCACCCCTACTACCATCATCATTACTACTACTACTACCACCACCATCATTAAACTGCCATCATTACCATCACCCCTACTACCATCATCATTACTACTACTACCACCACCACCACCATCATTAAACTGCTATCATTACCATCACCCCTACTACCATCATCATTACTACTACTACTACCACCACTATCATTAAACTGCTATCATTACCATCACCCCTACTACCATCATCATTACTACTACTACTACTACCATCATTAAACTGCTATCATTACCATCACCCCTACTACCATCATCATTACTACTACTACTACCACCACCATCATTAAACTGCCATCATTACCATCACCCCTACTACCATCATCATTACTACTACTACCACCACCACCACCATCATTAAACTGCTATCATTACCATCACCCTACTACCATCATCATTACTACTACCTACTACCACCATCATTAAACTGCTATCATTACCATCACCCCTACTACCATCATCATTACTACTACTACCACCACCACCATCATTAAACTGCTATCATTACCACCACCCCTACTACCATCATCATTACTACTACTACCACCACCATCATTAAACTGATATCATTACCATCACCCCTACTACCATCATCATTACTACTACTACCACCACCATCATTAAACTGATATCATTACCATCACCCCTACTACCATCATCATTACTACTACTACCACCATCATCATTAAACTGATATCATTACCATCACCCCTACTACCATCATCATTACTACTACTACTACCACCACCATCATTAAACTGATATCATTACCATCACCCCTACTACCATCATCATTACTACTACTACCACCATCAACATTAAACTGATATCATTACCATCACCCCAACTACCATCATCATTACTACTACTACTACCACCACCATCATTAAACTGATATCATTACCATCACCCCTACTACCATCATCATTACTACTACTACTACCACCACCATCATTAAACTGCTATCATTACCATCACCCCTACTACCATCATCATTACTACTACTACTACCACCACCATCATTAAACTGATATCATTACCATCACCCCTACTACCATCATCATTACTACTACTACTACCACCACTATCATTAAACTGCTATCATTACCATCACCCCTACTACCATCATCATTACTACTACTACTACTACCATCATTAAACTGCTATCGTTACCATCACCCCTACTACCATCATCATTACTACTACTACTACCACCACCATCATTAAACTGCCATCATTACCATCACCCCTACTACCATCATCATTACTACTACTACCACCACCACCACCATCATTAAACTGCTATCATTACCATCACCCCTACTACCATCATCATTACTACTACTACTACCACCACCATCATTAAACTGCCATCATTACCATCACCCCTACTACCATCATCATTACTACTACTACCACCACCACCACCATCATTAAACTGCTATCATTACCATCACCCCTACTACCATCATCATTACTACTACTACTACCACCACTATCATTAAACTGCTATCATTACCATCACCCCTACTACCATCATCATTACTACTACTACTACCACCACCATCATTAAACTGCTGTCATTACCATCACCCCTACTACCATCATCATTACTACTACTACTACCACCACCATCATTAAACTGATATCATTACCATCACCCCTACTACCATCATCATTACTACTACTACTACCACCACTATCATTAAACTGCTATCATTACCATCACCCCTACTACCATCATCATTACTACTACTACTACCACCACCACCATTAAACTGCTATCATTACCATCACCCCTACTACCATCATCATTACTACTACTACTACCACCACCATCATTAAACTGCCATCATTACCATCACCCCTACTACCATCATCATTACTACTACTACTACCACCACCACCATTAAACTGCTATCATTACCATCACCCCTACTACCATCATCATTACTACTACTACTACCACCACCATCATTAAACTGATATCATTACCATCACCCCTACTACCATCATCATTACTACTACTACTACTACCACTGTAACTAACTTATAACTAACTAACTGTCATCCTCACCATTACATCAGTACTACAACTACCATCATCATTGTAAGTCGCTCTGGATAAGAGCTATGTTGAACAATTTAAGCACAGCATTTTGCAACTCAGGTGTGCTGTTTTTCAGCATTTCATTTCTGATGTTATCTAGACCACAAGCCTTCTTTGGTTTTTATAGATTTGAGCTTTTCATGTAGTTCTTGTTGGGTTGTTGGGTAATCTAATGGATTTTGGTTGTTTTTAATGACTGATTGACTGATTCAAGGATGTTACATTTTTCTTAAATTTTTAATTGGTTATATTGTAAGCCTTTCTGAGGGATATTTTTGTATAGATTATCAAAATAAGTTTTCCAAATTCCTTCATCTTGTATGGCTAATTCTTGTGGCTTTGTCATGCTTAAATTGTTCCACATGTCCCAGAACTGATTTTGGTTTATTGCGTTTTCAATTTCATAAAGTGTCTTATTGGTTTAATTCAATTTCTTGCGTTTCAGTGTATGTTTCTACTGTTTCAGAGTTTCAAAGTATTCATAGCGTAGCTCCGGGTTGTTTTGCTGCTTATGTTTTTCATTTGACATTTTTCTTAGGTGTTTTCTAATTGTTTTACATTCGTTATTAAACCATTTTTCAGAAACATTTTGTTTTTTGTTTCTGATGTTGTATTTCTTTGGTTTTCTCAAATTTGCTTTTGGTGCTGCTTTTTGGAAAATGCAATTGATGTTTCAAGGAGCCAAATTGACACCTTCTTTATTGTTTTGGTATTGAGAGTTATTGAAGACCTGTATAGAGTTCATCATTTCATTTGAGTTCAATGTTTCAGTGTTTCAATTTTTTTAATGAGTATTACTGGTTAATTTCTTCAGAAACACGTTGATCTGACTGTGATCTGTGGTCTGACAGTGAATGCACTAATGGAGGAAGGGTCCATGTCAGTGATGGCATAATCGACTACACTTGTCCCAAGAGCTGAGCAGTAAGTAAACCGACCTAAAGAGTCCCCTCTGATTCTACCATTAAGCATGTACAGGCCTAAGGCTCGACAGAGATGCACTAACTCCTTCCTGTTTTTGTTCAGTATTTGGTCAGGACTGTTTCTATTATTTATAATTGGGCTACTGTACAAGGAGGGGTGTCCCAATATGTGGTGGTTACCTCCCGCATCAGTGTAGTCAGGCTCAGAACCTGTTCTCACATTGAAATCTCCACAAAGAAGCACTTTACCCTCTGCCTGAAATTGAATGATTTCTGTATGGATTTTGTCTAAAAACTGATCATCATAATATGATGAATCTGAAGGAGGAGCATAAGCTGCACATACAGTAACTTCGGAAAGTATTCAGACCCCTTGACTTTTTCCACATTTTGTTACATTACAGCCTTATTCCAAAATGGATTCAATTCAAAACAATCCTCATCAATCTACAAACAATACCCCATAATGACAAAGCGAAAACAGGTTTTTAGAAATGTTTGCAAATGTATTAAAAATAAAAAACAGAAATACCTTATTTACCTAAGTATTCAGACCCTTTGCTATGAGACTCAAAATTGAGCTCAGGTGCATCCTGTTTCCATTGATCATCCTTGAGATGTTTCCACAACTTCATTGGAGTCCACCTGTGGTAAATTCAACTGATTGGACATGATTTGGAAAGGCACACACCTGTCTATATAAGGTCAGAGCAAAAACCAAGCCATGAGGTCGAAGGAATTGTCCATAGAGCTCCGAGACAGGATTGTGTCGAGGCACAGATCTGGGGAAGGGTACCAAAACCTTTCTGCAGCATTGAAGATCCCCAAGAACACAGTGGCCTCCATCATTCTTAAATGGAAGAAGTTTGGAACCACCGAGACTCTTCCTAGAGCTGGCCGCCCGGGCCAAACTGAGCAATCGGGGGAGAAGGGCCTTGGTCAGGGAGGTGACCAAGAACCCGATGGTCACTCTGACAGAGCTCCAGAGTTCCTCTGTGGAGATGGGAGAACCTTCCAGAAGGACAACCATTTCTGCAGCACTCCACCAATCAGTCCTTCATGGTAGAGTGGCCAGACGGAAGCCACTCCTCAGTAAAAGGCACATGACAGCCCGCTTGGAGTTTGCCAAAAGGCACCTAAAGACTCTCAGACCATGAGAAACAAGATTCTCTGGTCTGATGAAACCAAGATTGAACTCTTTGGCCTGAATGCCAAGTGTCACGTCTGGAGGAAACCTGGCACCATCCCTACAGTGAAGCATGGTGGTTGCATCATCATGCTGTGGGGATGTTTTTCAGCGGCAGGGACAGGGAGACTAGTCAGGATCGAGGCAAAGATGAACGGAGCAAAGTACAGAGAGATCCTTGATGAAAACCTGCTCCAGAGCGCTCAGGACCTCAGACTGGGGCGAAGGTTCACCTTCCAACAGGACAACGACCCTAAGCACACAGCCAAGACAATGCAGGAGTGGCTTCGGAACAAGTCTCTGAATGTCCTTGAGTGGCCCAGCCAGAGCCCGGACTTGAACCCGATCGAACATCTCTGGAGAGACCTTAAAATAGTTGAGCAGCGACGCTCCCCATCCAACCTGACACAGCTTGAGAGGATTTACAGAGAAGAATGGGAGAAACTCCCCAAATACAGGTGTGCCAAGCTTATAGCGTCATACCCAAGACGACTCAATCGCTGTCTAAGGTGCTTCAACAAAGTACTGAATAAATGGTTTGAATACTTACGTAAATGTGATATTTCCGTTTTTTATTTGTAATACAATTTTTCTAAAAAACTGTTTTTACCTTGTCATTATGGGGTGTGTAGATTGATGAGGGGAAAAAAACAATGTAATCCATTTTAGATTAAGGCTGTAACGAAACAAAATGTAGAAAAAGTCAAGGGGTCTGAATACTTTCCGAATGCACTGTCTGTACACATCACTGTCACAATAGATTGTACCTTTGTTAAGTTTTAGCCAAATGTGGTTAGTACCTTTTTTCATTTAATTCAGCACTAAAAGTCCTGTTTATGGCAAATTATGATTCTACCTGAGTCCCAGCCCCGTTTAAAATGTTTATGTTTGATTGATGGTAGTCAACTTTCTCTATAGCCTGAGAGACACTGAATAACAATGTCTCCACGACACCATGTTTCCAGTAGGATTATGATGTCCTGTCCCTTTACGTTTTTTTTAACAAATTCTGGATTTGTTGTTTTATAGCCAAAATGTGAAGAGTACAGGCCCTGGATATTCCAAGAGCTGATAGTTAATGATCTCATTATAATAAGTGATATTCACTGGTTTGAGTAAAGCACAGTATATTAAAAATACATTTAAAAAATAGGAACAAATAAAAATATATATACACTACCGTTCAAAAGTTTGGGGTCACTTCGAAATGTCCTTGTTTTCGAAAGAAAAGAAAAAGCTGGTGACACTGTCTGTGATTTATTTAGAATTCAAGGCACACTTAACCAGCATGGCTACCACAGCATTCTGCAGCGATATGCCATCCCATCTGGTTTGGGCTTAGTGGGACTATCATTTGTTTTTCAACAGGACAATGACCCAACACACCTCCAGGCTGTGTAAGGGCTATTTTACCAAGAAGGAGAGTGATGGAGTGCTGCATCAGATGACCTGGCCTCCACAATCACCTGACCTCAACCCAATTGAGATGGTTTGGGATGAGTTGGACCGCAGAGTGAAGGAAAAGCAGCCAACAAGTGCTCAGCAAATGTGGGAACTCCTTCAAGACTGTTGGAAAAGCATTCCAGGTGAAGCTGGTTGAGAGAATGCCAAGAGAGTGCAAAGCTGTCATCAAGGCAAAGGTTGGCTACTTCGAAGAATCTAAAATCTAAAATATATTTTGATTTGTTTAACACTTATTTGGTTACTACATGATTCCATATGTGTTCTTTCATAGTTTTGATGTCTTCACTATTATTCTACAATGTAGAAAATTGTCAAAAATAAAGAAAAACCCTTGAATGAGTAGGTGTGTACAAACTTTTGACTGGTACTGTGTGTGTGTGAGATTCTGGGCCTATACACTAGTGTAAACATCTGTCCCTGTCCAGAGAGCCAGAACCTGCGGAGGCAACAGTAGTGACAGATGACAGATGGGAGAGAAGGGTGTGTGTCTGTGTCTTAGCTCACACACTCCTATCTCTGACAGCTCCACCAAACAGTTGTTCCCCACCTCCCAAAATAACCTCCATTCCACAGCCTTATATGTCCAGCAGCAGCCGTGTTGCCCTCCAGCCCCCACACCCTGCTCTCAGCTCTCAGCCTGGCCTGAGAAGGCATCATATATCCAGGCAGGACAATACAGTCGATTGCTGCTGCCTTCATTGTAGCCTGGTGGCAGCTGGTCGGTGGTAAACCTTGGGGTTCTGGAGGATCAGCCGAGGCCTCTCTCTTTCTCTCTCTCTCTCTGTCCATCGGAGCCAGTCTTTCTGTGTCTCTGTCTGCCCGGCGTCCCCTCACCATGCAGCCTTCCACCATGGACCCCAGCACCACCAAGCTCATCCAGCCTACTGTGGACCTCACCATCACCCAGTTGAACCAGGAGTGTCTCCTCCACCTCCTCTCCTACTTGGATAAAGACAGTTGTAGGTCTCTCTCCCTGACCTGCCATCGGCTCAGACAGGTCTACCTGGACCCCAGGCTGTGGTCACTGCTTCTGTTCCGCTCCCCCTCTGAGCTGAGGAGAGATAACTACGTGTTAGGACCGTCGCTGCGCTATCTGGCTGTCACCTGGCACAGCTCCAGGGTCAAGGTGTGCAACGTCGAGGACTGGATGAAGAATCAGTTCCAGAAGGATCTCTGTAGAAAACATGAGAGTCTGGTCAGCAGCTTCCTGGAACGCGTCTGTACCGTGTGAGTAATTACGTCTGTTTCTGTTTATATACACTACGGGTCAGTTTTAGAACGCCGACTCATTCAAGGGTTTTTCTTTATTTTTACTATTTTCTACATTGTATAATAATAGTGAAGACATAAAAACTATGAAGTAACACACATGGAATCATGTAGTAACCCAAAAAGTGCTAAACAAATCAAAATATATTTTATATTTGAGATTCTTCAAATAGCCACCCTTTGCCTTGATGACAGCTTTGCACACTCTTGGCATTCTCTCAACCAGCTTCATGAGGTAGTCACCTGGAATGCGTTTCAATTAACTAGTGTGCCTTGTTAATTTGTGGAATTTCTTTCCTTCTTAATGCGTTTGAGCCAATCAGTTGTGTTGTGACAAGGTGGGGGGGTATACAGAAGATAGTCCTATTTGGTAAAAGACCAAGTCCATATTATGGCAAGAACAGCTCAAATAAGCAAAGAGAAATGACCGTCCATCACTACTTTAAGACATGAAGGTCAGTCAATGTTCTCAGGAATGGAATACCCAGAGTTACCTCTGCTGCAGAGGATAAGTTCATTGGAGTTACTAGCCTCAGAAATTGCAGCCCAAATAAATGCTTCACAGAGTTCAAGTAACAGACACATCTCAACATCAACTGGCTAGAGAAGACTGTGTGAATCAGGCTGTCATTGTCACATTGCTTAATGTTGGTCTCTAGTCCTTCCTCCCTCCAGGTCTCGTTAGCTTAGTACCAGCCTTAACCTTGGTCTCTAGTCCTTCCTCCCTCCAGGTCTCGTTAGCTTAGTACCAGCCTTAACCTTGGTCTCTAGTCCTTCCTCCCTCCAGGTCTCGTTAGCTTAGTACCAGCCTTAACCTTGGTCTCTAGTCCTTCCTCCCTCCAGGTCTCGTTAGCTTAGTACCAGCCTTAACCTTGGTCTCTAGTCCTTCCTCCCTCCAGGTCTCGTTAGCTTAGTACCAGCCTTAACCTTGGTCTCTAGTCCTTCCTCCCTCCAGGTCTCGTTAGCTTAGTACCAGCCTTAACCTTGGCCTCTAGTCCTTCCTCCCTCCAGGTCTCGTTAGCTTAGTACCAGCCTTAACCTTGGTCTCTAGTCCTTCCTCCCTCCAGGTCTCGTTAGCTTAGTACCAGCCTTAACCTTGGTCTCTAGTCCTTCCTCCCTCCAGGTCTCGTTAGCTTAGTACCAGCCTTAACCTTGGTCTCTAGTCCTTCCTCCCTCCAGATCTCGTTAGCTTAGTACCAGCCTTAACCTTGGTCTCTAGTCCTTCCTCCCTCCAGGTCTCGTTAGCTTAGTACCAGCCTTGGCCTCTAGTCCTTCCTCCCTCCAGGTCTCGTTAGCTTAGTACCAGCCTTAACCTTGGTCTCTAGTCCTTCCTCCCTCCAGGTCTCGTTAGCTTAGTACCAGCCTTAACCTTGGTCTCTAGTCCTTCCTCCCTCCAGGTCTCGTTAGCTTAGTACCAGCCTTAACCTTGGTCTCTAGTCCTTCCACCCTCCAGGTCTCGTTAGCTTAGTACCAGCCTTAACATTGGTCTCTAGTCCTTCCACCCTCCAGGTCTCGTTAGCTTAGTACCAGCCTTAACATTGGTCTCTAGTCCTTCCTCCCTCCAGGTCTCGTTAGCTTAGTACCAGCCTTAACCTTGGTCTCTAGTCCTTCCTCCCTCCAGGTCTCGTTAGCTTAGTACCAGCCTTAACCTTGGTCTCTAGTCCTTCCTCCCTTCAGGTCTTGTTAGCTTAGTACCAGCCTTAACCTTGGTCTCTAGTCCTTCCACCCTTCAGGTCTCTATCTGATTGCTACTGTAGATCATGTTATGTATGCGTTATCACCACACATACAGTTTTCCTACTAGCACTAACTTTGCTGATAACTTCTTTACTGAGGAAAAAATGTACTTACTATGACTGTGATATGTGGTTGTCTCACCTCTCTTAAGATGAATGCACTAACTGTAAGTGGCTCTGGATAAGAGCGTCTGCTAAATGACTCACTAACTGTAAGTGGCTCTGGATAAGAGCGTCTGCTAAATGACTCACTAACTGTAAGTGGCTCTGGATAAGAGCGTCTGCTAAATGACTCACTAACTGTAAGTGGCTCTGGATAAGAGCGTCTGCTAAATGACTCACTAACTGTAAGTGGCTCTGGATAAGAGCGTCTGCTAAATGACTCACTAACTGTAAGTCACTCTGGATAAGAGCGTCTGCTAAATGACTCACTAACTGTAAGTGGCTCTGGATAAGAGCGTCTGCTAAATGACTCACTAACTGTAAGTGGCTCTGGATAAGAGCGTCTGCTAAATGACTCACTAACTGTAAGTGGCTCTGGATAAGAGCGTCTGCTAAATGACTCACTAACTGTAAGTGGCTCTGGATAAGAGCGTCTGCTAAATGACTCACTAACTGTAAGTGGCTCTGGATAAGAGCGTCTGCTAAATGACTCACTAACTGTAAGTGGCTCTGGATAAGAGCGTCTGCTAAATGACTCACTAACTGTAAGTGGCTCTGGATAAGAGCGTCTGCTAAATGACTCACTAACTGTAAGTGGCTCTGGATAAGAGCGTCTGCTAAATGACTCACTAACTGTAAGTGGCTCTGGATAAGAGCGTCTGCTAAATGACTAAAATGTCAAATGTTAATTATCCTTCCTTTCTCCAGGTGTCCTAACCTCCTGTCCCTGACCCTGTCTGGCTGCGGTCATATTTCAGACCAGGAAGTGATCTGTGTTCTGCAGAGCTGCAGTCGGCTCCGCTCCCTCCGTCTGGAGAACTGTGTCCGGGTCACAGACCTCACCCTGCAGGCCCTGGTGCTTCACGGGGCCGGGCTCCACCAGGTCACAGTGGACTTCTGCCGTAACGTTACCCAGGCAGGGCTGGAGACGGTCAGGGAAAGACGGCCGGACATTAGGCTGACCGCTGAGAGGAGCGCAGGGATGATACCAGATATTAAACCGGACAAGAGGACGCAGCCACCGGTCAGACGGAGGCTTCTGCAGAAGGTCCTAATGTTCTCCTGATGAGAGGCTGCAGATGATGACCATAGACTTAACCACAGATCTGCTTCCCAAATGGTACCCTATTCCCTATGTAGTGCACTACTTTAGACCATGGCCCATAGCGCTCTGGTAAATAGTAGTGCACTATGTTGGGAATATTTGGGACACAGATGTCGTTTCACCACCAGGGGGCAGTGTTGTAATGTCTACAGTTTCACCACCAGGGGGCAGTGTTGTAATGTCTACAGTTCCACCACCAGGGGGCAGTGTTGTAATGTCTACAGTTCCACCACCAGGAGGCAGTGTTGTAATGTCTACAGTTTCACCACCAGGGGGCAGTGTTGTAATGTCTACAGTTTCACCACCAGGAGGCAGTGTTGTAATGTCTACAGTTCCACCACCAGGGGGCAGTGTTGTAATGTCTACAGTTCCACCACCAGGGGGCAGTGTTGTAATGACCTCCCAAAGGGTTGCTGTTTAACCCTCCATGTTTCAGTCTTATTGATCCAAAATAGTTTTGTTTTTGAAGTTATCATTTTTTAAAACTTTATACTGATTTTTATTTGAGGTGTTTTATACTTTGTGTCGTTGGGTTTTATGCTGAGATTTGATGATTTGTTAAAATATTTGTTTAATTGTATTGAACAATAACTGTGGATGTCACAGTTGAGGTCACTGACTGAATGTAGGCCTCTTTCTCAATGTTCTATAAACTGACTGAGTCATCCAGCTCTGAGTCATCCAGCTCCTCACGTTTCTTTCCAATAAAATAACAGTGCAGTGCAGCCCATGAGGAGGGGAGGGGAGAGGAGAGGAGAGGAGGGGAGGGGAGGGAGGGAGGGAGGAGGGAGAGGAGAGGGAGGGAGAGGGGAGGGGGAGAGGAGAGGAGGGGGGAGAGGAGAGGAGGAGGGGGAGGAGAGAGGAGGGGGGAGGGGAGAGGAGAGGAGGGGGGGTGAGGAGAGGAGAGGAGGGGGGGGTGAGGAGGGGAGAGGAGGGGTGGTGAGGAGGGAGAGGAGAGGAGGGGGGTGAGGAGAGGAGGGGGGTGGGGGGAGAGAGGAGGGGGGTGAGGAGGGGAGAGGAGGGGGGTGGTGAGGAGAGGAGAGGAGAGGAGAGGAGAGGAGGGGGGGTGAGGAGGGGAGGGGAGAGGAGAGGAGGGAGGAGAGGAGAGGAGGGGAGGGGGGTGAGGAGAGGAGGGGAGGGGGGTGAGGAGAGGAGAGGAGAGGAGGGGAGGGGGGGTGAGGAGAGGAGGGGAGGGGTGAGGAGAGGAGAGGAGAGGAGGGGAGGGGGGTGAGGAGAGGAGGGGAGGAGAGGAGAGGAGAGGAGGGGGGGGGGTGAGGAGAGGAGGGGAGGGGGGTGAGGAGAGGAGAGGAGAGGAGGGGAGGGGGGTGAGGAGAGGAGAGGAGGAGGGAGGGGGGGGAGGGAGAGGAGGGGAGGGGGGTGAGGAGAGGAGAGGAGGGGAGGGGGAGGGAGGAGAGGAGAGGAGGGGAGGGGGGGAGGAGAGGAGGGGGGTGAGGAGGGGAGGGAGAGGAGAGGGGGGGGTGAGGAGAGGGGGAGGGGGAGAGGAGAGGGGGGAGAGGAGAGGAGGGGGGGTGAGGAGGGGAGAGGAGAGGAGGGGGGGTGAGGAGGGGAGGGAGAGGAGAGGAGGGGGGGGAGGAGAGGAGAGGAGGGGAGAGGAGAGGGAGGGGGGTGAGGGAGAGGAGAGGAGAGGAGAGGAGAGGAGGGGGGGTGAGGAGAGGAGGGGGGTGAGGAGAGGAGGGGAGAGGAGAGGAGGAGAGGAGAGGAGGGGGGAGAGGAGAGGAGAGGAGAGGGAGAGGAGAGGGGGGAGAGGAGAGGAGAGGAGAGGGGGGAGAGGAGAGGAGAGGGGGTGAGGAGGGGAGAGGAGGGGGGAGAGGAGGGGAGAGGAGAGGAGGGGGGGGAGGAGGGAGAGGAGAGGAGGGGGTGAGGAGAGGAGAGGAGGGGAGAGGAGAGGGGGGAGAGGAGAGGGGGGTGAGGGGGGAAGAGGAGAGGGGGTGAGGAGGGGAGAGGAGGGGGGAAGAGGAGAGGGAGGAGAGGAGGGGAGGAGGGGAGAGGAGGGGAGGGGGGTGAGGAGAGGGGGAGAGGAGGGGAGGAGGGGGAGAGGAGAGGGGGGTGAGGAGGGGAGAGGAGGGGAGGAGGGGAGAGGAGAGGGGGGGGAGGAGGGGGAGAGGAGGGGGGGTGAGGAGGGAGAGGGGAGGAGAGGAGGGGAGGGGAGAGGAGGGGGGAGGGGAGAGGAGGGGGAGGAGAGGAGAGGAGAGGAGGGGGGTGAGGAGGGGAGAGGAGAGGGGGGTGAGGAGGGGAGAGGAGAGGAGAGGAGGGGGGGTGAGGAGAGGAGAGGAGAGGGGGGGTGAGGAGGGGAGAGGAGAGGAGGGGAGAGGAGAGGGGGGTGAGGAGGGGAGAGGAGGGGGGGTGGGGAGAGGAGGGAGGGTGAGGAGAGGAGAGGAGGGGTGAGGAGAGGAGAGGAGAGGAGAGGAGGGGAGGGGAGGGGAAGGGAGGGGAGAGGGGTGCAGCCCATGTTGGACCAATTCCCATTAGAACACATTACGTTGCTTCCTTTACTGGACTCTGTAGTGCCTAGTTACCAACATGTCCTCCCTATGGAGGGGGGAGGGAGGGGGTGAGGAGGGGAGAGGAGGGGGGGGTGAGGAGAGGGGCGGGGGGGGTGAGGAGAGGAGAGGAGAGGAGGGGTGAGGAGAGGAGGGGAGGGGAGAGGGGTGCAGCCCATGTTGGACCAATTCCCATTAGAACACATTACGTTGCTTCCTTTACTGGACTCTGTAGTGCCTAGTTACCAACATGTCCTCCCTAGGAGGGGGAGGGGGGTGAGGAGGGGGAGGGGGGTGAGGAGGGGGAGGGGGTGAGGAGGGGAGAGGAGGGGGAGGGGGGTGAGGAGGGGGAGGGGGGTGAGGAGAGGAGGGGAGGGGGGGAGGGGGTGAGGAGGGGGAGGGGGTGAGGAGATGAGGAGGGGAGAGGAGGCGGGGTGAGGAGAGGAGGGGAGGGGGGTGAGGAGAGGGGGGGTGAGGAGGGGGGGAGAGGAGGGGGAGGGGGGTGAGGAGGGGTGAGGAGGGGGAGGGGTGAGGAGGGTGAGGGGGTGAGGAGGGGAGAGGAGGCGGGGTGAGGAGAGGAGGGGAGGGGGGGGTGAGGAGAGGAGGGGAGGGGGGGGTGAGGAGAGGAGGGGAGGGGGGTGAGGAGGGGGGAGGGGGAGGAGGCTGTTGCTTTTTTTGTTGTCTCTCTGCAGCAGAGACATTAACGTCACGTTTTACACGTTTTACATGTTAGTCATTTATCAGACCTGGTGCATTCCTCTGAAGATAGCTAGGTGGGACAACCACATTTCACAGTGCATTTTTCCTCAAAGTAGCTTTCAGCAAAGTCAGAGCTAGTAGGGAAAAGTGTGAGTTTTAGTTCATGAATGGCAGGGTGTTTTTAAGATACTCTTTGAAGAGGTAGGGTTTCAGACGTTTTCAGAAAAAATGGGCAGGGACTCTGCTGTCCTAGCGTCAGGGGAAAGCTCGTTCCACCATTGGGGTACCAGGACCCAGAAGATCTTGGACTGGAAAGGTGTTTAGTTTCATTTATTAGGATCCCCATTAGCTACTGCACATGCAGCAGTTATTCTTCCTGGGGTCCACATAAAACGTCATGCAGCAAGACAATGATCCAAAACACTCAATCAAGTCTACAAGAAAATGGCTTAAAAATAACACATTTGAAGTTTTGGAATGGCCTAGATGCTGTGGCAGGACTTGAAATGAGCAGTTCATGCTTGAAAAACCCACAAATGTCGCTGAGTTAAAGCAGTTCCGCATGTAAGAGCGGAACAAAATTCCTCCACAGTGATGTGATCAACAAAAACAGGAAGCATTTGGTTGGAGTCATTGCAGCTAAAGGTGGCACAACCAGTTATTGAGTGGAAGGGGGCAATTACTTTTTTCACACAGGGGTAGCATTTCACACAGGGGTGTTGTATAACTTTGTTAAATAATTAAAATAAGTGGCCATTATTTAACTTTTAGATGTGTTTGTATTGTTGTGTATTGGTAGATATTACTGCACAGTTGGAGCTAGGAACACAAGCATTTCACTACAACCGCAATAACATCTGCTAAATATGTGACCAATAACATTTGTTTTGATGTTAGAGAAGCTTCCAGAAGAACACTCTGGGTTCTACTGGATTTACATTCACGTCATCTAGCTCTTATCCAGAGCGACTTACAGTTAGTGAGTTATTATTATTTAATTTTTTTCTGGCCCCCCCGTGGGAATCGAACCCACAACCCTGGCGTTGCAAACGCCATGCTCTACCAACTGAGCTACCAACAAATCAAAATGTATTTGTCACATGCGCCGAATACAACAGGTGTTGACCTTACAGTGATATGCTTACTTACAGCCCTTAACCAACAGTGCAGTTTTAAGAAAGAATACCAAAAAGAAATCACTAAAAAATTGAATATAAAATAATACGAAATAAAAGTAACACATTTCATGGCTACAGACGTCAGTGCTACGGGTCGGTAGTCATTTAGGGAGGTTACCTTAGTGTTCTTGGGCACAGGGACTATGGTGGTCTGCTTGAAACATGTTGGTATTACAGACTCAGACAGGGAGAGGTTGAAAATGTCAGTGAAGACACTTGCCAGTTGGTCAGCGCATGCTCGGAGTACACGTCCTGGTAATCCATCTGGCCCTGCGGCCTTGTGAATGTTGACCTGTTTAAAGGTCTTACTCACATCGGCTACGGAGAGCGTGATCACATAGTCATCCGGAACAGCTGGTGCTCTCATGCATGCTTCAGTGTTGCTTGCCTCGAAGCGAGCATAGAAGTGGTTTAGCTCGTCTGGTAGGCTTGTGTCACTGGGCAGCTCGCGGCTGTGCTTCCCTTTGTAGTCTGTAATAGTTTTCAAGCCCTGCCACATCAGACGAGCGTCAGAGCCGGTGTAGTACGATTCAATCTTAGTCCTGTATTGACTCTTTGCCTGTTTGATGGTTCGTCTGAGGGCATAGCAGGATTTCTTATAAGCGTCCGGGTTAGAGTCCCGCTCCTTGAAAGCGGCAGCTCTACCCTTTAGCTCAGTGCGGATGTTGCCTGTAATCCATGGCTTCTGGTTGGGGTATGTACGTACGGTCACTGTGGGGACGATGTCATCGATGCACTTATTGATGAAGCCAGTGACTGATGTGGTGTACTCCTCAATGCTATCTGAAGAATCCCGGAACATATTCCAGTCTGTGCTAGCAAAACAGTCCTGTAGCTTAGCATCTGCATCATCTGACAACTTTTTTATTAACCGAGTCACTGATGCTTCCTGCTTTAGTTTTTGCTTATAGGCAGGAATCAGGAGGATAGAATTATGGTCAGATTTGCCAAATGGAGGGTGAGGGAGAGCTTTGGCGTCTCTGTGTGTGGAGTAAAGGTGGTCTAGAGTTTTTTTCCCTCTGGTTGCACATTTAACATGCTGGTAGAAATTAGGTAGAACGGATTTAAGTTTCCCTGCATTAAAGTCCCCGGCCACTAGGAGTGCTGCCTCTGGATGAGCGTTTTCCTGTTTACTTATGGCCTTATACTGTTCATTTAGTGCAGTCTTAGTGCCAGCACCGGTTTGTTGTGGTAAATAGACAGCTACAAAGAATATAGATGAAAACTCTCTTGGTAGATAGTGGGTCTACAGCTTATCATGAGATACTCTAACTCAGGCGAGCAAAACCTCGAGACTTTCTTAGTATTTGATTTTGTGCACCAGCTGTTGTTTACAAATATACACAGACCGCCACCCCTTGTCTTACCAAGTCGAGGCTGCTGTTCTATCCTGCAGATACAGTGTATAACCCGCCAGCTGTATGTTATCCATGTCGTCGTTCAGCCACGACTCGGTGAAACATAAGATATTACAGTTTTTAATGTCCCGTTGTTAGGATATTCCTGCCTGTAGTTCGTCCACTTTATTATCAAGCGATTGTAAATTGGCCAATAGTATCGATGGAAAAGGCAGATTAGCCACTCGTGACCGGCTCCTTACCAAGCACCCCGATCTGCTTCCGCGATATCTCCTTTTCTTTCTACTGTGAATGACGGGGATGAGGGCCCTGTCGGGTGTCTGGAGAAAATCCCTCTCGTCAGACTCATTAAAGAAAAATTATTTGTCCAGTTCAAGGTGAGTAATCGCTGTTCTGATGTCCAGAAGTTATTTTCGGTCATAAGAGACGGTAGCAGCAACATTATGTACAAAATAAGTTACAAACAATGCGAAAAAACACACAAAATAGTTGGTTAGGAGCCCGTAAAACGGCAGCCATCCCCTCCGGTACCATTCTCAATAGTTCCCCATTTAGCTTGTCTGTACCTGGTGGCTTATCATTGATGAATAACGACCGTTTTTCCACCTTCCACACAAACCTGACCAAATTCATAACAGCAATCCTTCTCTTCCATTATTAGATCTTCAATACACAAATATGATGGTTCACTGTTCAATGTTGTCATTCCATTTCACAGTTTGTCCACTTTACTGAAATTATTGGCTATATCAAAATGATCCATCAACTTCAATGAATGATGGAGATTAATTGGTCATAATATATATATATATATATATATATATATATATATATATATATATATTATGTTAAGTTTAGTCACAAAATGCACCACCAGTATATACAGTGGGGAGAAAAAGTATTTGATAGGTTTTCCTACTTACAAAGCATGTAGAGGTCTGTAATTTTTATCATAGGTACACTTCAACTGTGAGAGACGGAATCTAAAACAAAAATCCAGAAAATCACATTGTATGATTTTTAAGTAATTAATTTGCATTTTATTGCATGCAAGTTTTTGATACATCAGAAAAGCAGAACTTAATATTTGGTACAGAAACCTTTGTTTGCAATTACAGAGATCATATGTTTCCTGTAGGTCTTGACCAGGTTTGCACACACTGCACAGGCATTTTGGCCCACTCCTCCATACAGACCTTCTCCAGATCCTTCAGGTTTCGGGGCTGTCTCTGGGCAATACGGACTTTCAGCTCCCTCCAAAGATTTCTATAGGGTTCAGGTCTGGAGACTGGCTAGGCCACTCCAGGACCTTGAGATGCTTCTTACGGAGCCACTCCTTAGTTGCCCTGGCTGTGTGTTTCGGGTCGTTGTCATGCTGGAAGACCCAGCCACGACCCATCTTCAATGCTCTTACTGAGGGAAGGAGGTTGTTGGCCAAGATCTCGCGATACATGGCCCCATCCATCCTCCCCTCAATACGGTGCAGTCGTCCTGTCCCCTTTGGACCTTAACCTCCCGAGTGGCGCAGTGGTCTAAGGCACTGCATCGCAGTGCTAGCTGTGCCACTAGAGATCCTGGTTCGAATCCAGGCTCTGTCGTAGCCGGCCGCGACCGGGAGACCCATGGGGCGGCGCACAATTGGCCCAGCGTCGTCCAGGTTAGGGGAGGGAATGGCCGGCAGGGATGTAGCTCAGTTGGTAGAGCATGGCGTTTGCAACGCCAGGGTTGAGGGTTCGATTCCCACGGGGCGCCAGTATGAAAAAAATAATGTATGCATTCACTAACTGTAAGTCGCTCTGGATAAGAGCGTCTGCTAAATGACTAAAATCTAATCTAAATCTTTGCAGAAAAGCATCCCCAAAGAATGATGTTTCCACCTCCATGCTTCACGGTTGGGATGGTGTTCTTGGGGTTGTACTCATCCTTCTTCTTCCTCCAAACACGGCGAGTGGAGTTTAGACCAAAAAGCTATATTTTTGTCTCATCAGACCACATGACCTTCTCCCATTCCTCCTCTGGATCATCCAGATGGTCATTGGCAAACTTCAGACGGGCCTGGACATGCGCTGGTTTGAGCAGGGGGACCTTGCGTGCGCTGCAGGATTTTAATCCATGACGGCGTAGTGTGTTACTAATGGTTTTCTTTGAGACTGTGGTCCCAACTCTCTTCAGGTCATTGACCAGGTCCTGCCGTGTAGTTCTGGGCTGATCCCTCACCTTCCTCATGATCATTGATGCCCCACGAGGTGAGATCTTGCATGGAGCCCCAGACCAAGGGTGATTGACCGTCATCTTGAACTTCTTCAATTTTCTAATAATTGCGCCAACAGTTGTTGCCTTCTCACCAAGCTGCTTGCCTATTGTCCTGTAGCCCATCCCAGCCTTGTGCAGGTCTACAATGTTATCCCTGATGTCCTTACACAGCTCTCTGGTCTTGGCCATTGTGGAGAGGTTGGAGTCTGTTTGATTGAGTGTGTGGACAGGTGTCTTTTATACAGGTAACGAGTTCAAACAGGTGCAGTTAATACAGGTAATGAGTGGAGAACAGGAGGGCTTCTTAAAGAAAAACTAACAGGTCTGTGAGAGCCGGAATTCTTACTGGTTGGTAGGTGATCAAATACTTATGTCATGCAATAAAATGCAAATTAATTAATTAATTGATTTTTGTTTTAGATTCCGTCTCTCACAGTTGAAGTGTACCTATGAAAAAAATTACAGACCTCTACATGCTTTGTAAGTAGGAAAACCTGCAAAATCGGCAGTGTATCAAATACTTGTTCTCCCCATTGTATATATATATTGTTAAGTTTAGTCGCAAAATGTTTCAATGTACAGTATGTCAACCAATCAGCTGAGCAGCCTTACTTTTTTTTCACCTCTTTTCCATAATTTCTTTGAAACATTTGTTCAGTTCATCATCGATCCAACAGTTCACAGTTTCTTAACAGGCGCATGCTTGTCAACAATTGGCAATAATTATTTTACAAATAATGCATATGGATTCTCCTCCTTATACACATCAGACCAACATATTTTTTTTTACAGTGGCTTGTGAAAGTATTCACCCGCTTGGCATTTTTCCCATTTTGTTGCCTTACAATGTGGAATTAAAATTGTTTTTTTGGGGGGTTTGTATCATTTGATTTACACAACATGCCTACCACTTTCAAGATGCAAAATATTGTTTGGGGTGAAACAAACAAGAAATAAGACAAAAAAACGGAAAACTTGAGAGTGCATAACTATTCACCCCCCCAAAGTCAATACTTTGTAGAGCCACCTTTTGCAGGAATTACAGCTGCAAGTCCCTTGGGGTATGTCTCTTTAA
The DNA here is from genome assembly GCF_020615455.1 of Coregonus clupeaformis. Classification (NCBI taxonomy): domain Eukaryota; kingdom Metazoa; phylum Chordata; class Actinopteri; order Salmoniformes; family Salmonidae; genus Coregonus; species Coregonus clupeaformis. The sequence goes on along the minus strand of NW_025533506.1, from coordinate 883,771 downwards.
GCTTGGCACATCTAGCCACTGGGATTTTTGCCCATTCTTCAAGGCAAAACTGCTCCAGCTCCTTTAAGTTAGATGGGTTCCGCTGGTGTACAGCAATCTTTAAGTCATACTACAGATTCTCAATTGGATTGAGGTCTGGGCTTTGACTAGGCCATTCCAAGACATTTAAAATGTTCCCCTTAAACCACTCAAGTGTTGCTTTAGCAGTATGCTTTAGCAGTATGCTCATCTGACCAGAGTACCTTCTTCCATATGTTTGGGGAGTCTCCCACATGGCTTTTGGCGAACACCAAACGTGTTTGCTTATTTTCTTCATTAAGCAATGGCTTTTTTCTGGTCACTCTTCCGTAAAGCCCAGCTCTGTGGAGTGTACAGCTTAAAGTGGTCCTATGGACAGACACTCCAATCTCCACTGTGGAGCTTTGCAGCTCCTTCAGGGTTATCTTTGGTCTCTTTGTTGCCTCTCTGATTAATGCCCTCCTTGGCTGGTCCGTGAGTTTTGGTGGGCGGCCCTCTCTTGGCAGGTTTGTTGTGGTGCCATATTCTTTCAATTTTTTAATAATGGATTTAATGGTGCTCCGTGGGATGTTCAAAGTTACCTGTTATTACTGTTCACCTGTTATTAATGTTTACCTGTTATTAATGTTTACCTGTTATTACTGTTCACCTGTTATTACTGTTTACCTGTTATTACTGTTTACCTGTTATTACTGTTTACCTGTTATTACTGTTCTCCTTCACCACTGAGAACCTTCTGAACTCATACCATCCACTGCAGTGGTCATATTCAGTCACAGACGGTTGTTCGTCTTGACACCTTGTGGCCCTTCATTCTCCCTCAACCAACAATGTCTGTAGCTCTGGTCTCAATCTCCTTCAGCTCAGCCCATCCATGACTGTTATGAAACTAACTTCCTCATGAAGTAACCACAGTGCCATGGCAAAAAATCAACCTGCAGAGAAAAGATAGCAGCCTGCAAGTAATTAGAGACAGCATGTGCTCTCTAATAATCTAAAACACAAATATTATTGAAGATGGACAACCATTCCTTGTCATTATAGGACGCACAAACCACACCAGACGCGATCAGGACACGCAGGTTGAAATATTAAAATGATATTAATTTGGGGACAGGTCGAAACCCTTGAAACATTCATGGACATTTAGCTAGCTAGCTAGCGGTTGGTAGCTAGCTAGCGGTTGGTAGCTAATTACACATTGGGTTATTTTACTTGAAATGCACAAGGTCACTTTTTTCCTGGATCTTTGTAGTATTTTTTGAGTCACAAAATCCTGTGTTCTCAACTCCGACAATTAATCAACAGATAAAAGGGGAAACCTAGTTAAGTTTTAGTAATCTCTCTTCCTTCAGTCTTCTTCTTCTTCTTCTTCTGTGGACTTTATATGGTGGTTGGCAACCAACTTTAAAGTGCATTACCACCACCAACTGGAGTGGAGTGTGGACCTCAATTTTGCTTTCAATCACCCAAGTGGGTATTTGGAAATGTAAAAACCAATGAGGAGATGGGAGAGGCGGGACTTGCAGTGCGTCACGCGTCAAAAATAGAACAGAGTTCTATTTTAGCGCCTGGCTACGCAGACGCTCGTTGATGTGCGCAAGCAGTTTGGATGAAATTATTGATTAACATGTATGTGTACATTTATTTTGCACCTCGAGCGGTCAGCATGTACGGCCCATTTAAGACACAAAATTCACATTTCATAAATATATCAAAACTTGAGAGCCATAAGGACGGTTTTCAAGAGAGACAAATCTTTACTAACTCTGTTTTTTAGATGAACCAAACTTGAATGTACAGTACATGGGCATTGGAACACAAGCAGTAATAGTAGAATGATCAACAACATGGACCAGTGGGTTTGAGATGTCAACCTATATCCGTCCTTATGGATCTGACCTGTGAGGTGACAGTTAACTGACTGATAGAGGAACTAACAGAGAAACCACCAGCACCACCACCACGTGGTGAAAGCTACGATCCCTTATTGATGTCACTTGTTAAATCCACTTCAAATCAGTGTAGATGAAGGGGAGGAGACAGGTTAAAGAAGGATTTTTAAGCCTTGAGACGATTGAGACATGAATTGTGTATGTGTGCCATTCAGAGGGTGAATTAGGGGGTGTAACTCAACATTAGGAAGGTGTTCATAATGTTTTGTCCACTCAGTGTAATATGAAACCAGTAGAGGCATTTAGTCACTGACGAGGACAACAGCAGAATGAGGAAGTTGGTTATGTAAGACAATTGGATAACAGCATTATATTCTCTGTGAGCAGTCCCCTTTCCTTTCCACTGTACCCTAACCTGTACCCTAATCCTAACCTGTACCCTAATCCTAACCTGTACCCTAACCTGTGCCCTAACCTCTACCCTAATCCTAACCTGTACCCTAACCTCTACCCTAACCCCAACCTGTACCCTAACCTGTCAACTTTAACCCTAATCTTTACTCTAAACTGTACCCTAACCTGTCAACTGTAACCCTAACCCTAACCTGTACCCCAACCTCTACCCTAACCTGTACCCTAACCCTAACCTCTACCCTAACCTGTACCCTAATCTGTACCCTAACCCTAACCTGTACCCTAATCTGTACCCTAACCCTAACCTGTACCCTAATCTGTACCCTAACCCAAACCTGTACCCTAACCTCTACCCTAACCCTAACCTGTACCCTAACCTGTACCCTAATCTGTACCCTAACCCTAACCTGTACCCTAATCTGTACCCTAACCCAAACCTGTACCCTAACCTGTACCCTAACCCAAACCTGTACCCTAACCTGTACCCTAACCCAAACCTGTACCCTAACCTCTACCCTACCCCTAATTTGTACCCTAATCTGTCAACTGTCCATGTACATTTCTACAGTCTATATACCTTTACAGAAGGCAGGGATTCAAATAACATTTCTGTTGGCACTGAAATCACTTCATAGGAAACACAATCAAGGCTTTTCATCTATTGCTCCAGAAAAGGCGGTTTTAGAATGCTGTGCAATATGTAAAATACATTATATGGACAGCAGTTTTTGAAGTAGTCTCTGTGGCTGCTTTCGGACCAATCATGTGTGCTATAGACACACATTCAACAAATCAGAAAAGACAGGCAGGTTTCAGGAAGTGCTGCTTCTCTTCCTGGTTCTGGGTCTTTTCTTCATGATCATCTCCGTCTCCTGGTCGCTCTCACAGTCCCTCTGGAAGTATGAAGAAACAACAGACCTTAACCAGAGCTGCAGACCTTAACCTGAGCTGCAGACCTTAATCTGAGTTGCAAACCTTAACCTGAGCTGCAGACCTTAACCTGAGCTGCAGACCTTAATCTGAGTTGCAAACCTTAACCTGAGCTGCAGACCTTAACCTGAGCTGCAGACCTTAATCTGAGTTGCAAACCTTAACCTGAGCTGCAGACCTTAACCTGAGCTGCAAACCTTAATCTGAGTTGCAAACCTTAACCTGAGCTGCAGACCTTAACCTGAGCTGCAGACCTTAACCTGAGCTGCAGACCTTAACCTGAGCTGCAGACCTTAACCTGAGCTGCAGACCTTAACCTGAGCTGCAAACCTTAACCTGAGTTGCAAACCTTAACCTGAGTTGCAAACCTTAACCTGAGTTGCAAACCTTAACCCGAGCTGCAAACCTTAACCCGAGCTGCAAACCTTAACCCGAGCTGCAAACCTTAACCCGAGCTGCAAACCTTAACCCGAGCTGCAAACCTTAACCCGAGCTGCAAACCTTAACCCGAGCCGCAAACCTTAACCCGAGCCGCAAACCTTAACCAGAGCCGCAAACCTTAACCCGAGCTGCAAACCTTAACCCGAGCTGCAAACCTTAACCCAAGCTGCAAACCTTAACCCGAGCTGCAAACCTTAACCCGAGCTGCAAACCTTAACCCAAGCTGCAAACCTTAACCCGAGCTGCAAACCTTAACCCGAGCTGCAAACCTTAACCCAAGCTGCAAACCTTAACCCGAGCTGCAAACCTTAACCCAAGCTGCAAACCTTAACCCAAGCTGCAAACCTTAACCCGAGCTGCAAACCTTAACCCGAGCCGCAAACCTTAACCCGAGCCAGAAACAACTGTTGTGCATCACCCTTACCACTCAACAACATGCCCCAAGCTGCAGCAAACTCTTCCTTTTGCATTCAGAGAATGCTGTCACTCTGTCTGTCACAGGGAGATCACACAGTCACAGAGAATGCTGTCACTCTGTCTGTCACAGGGAGATCACACAGTCACAGAGAATGCTGTCACTCTGTCTGTCACAGGGAGATCACACAGTCACAGAGAATGCTGTCACTCTGTCTGTCACAGGGAGATCACACAGTCACAGAGAATGCTGTCACTCTGTCTGTCACAGGGAGATCACACAGTCACAGAGAATGCTGTCACTCTGTCTGTCACAGGGAGATCACACAGTCACACCTCTGTTCCCAAAAATACTGAATATACAGTGTGAGACCATGAAATGAGTCAAGTGTTACTTATTTTACTTTGAGAACTAACAGAATAACAGGTCTTCACCATGATAGTCCCCAGATGGCATATTTCTAACGTCTTTCACAGGGACTGTACTGTTGCCTACTGTTTACTGATAACAACACTGAACTGAACACTGGACTGAACACTGGACTGAACTGAACACTGAACTGAACACTGTCCTGAACTGAACACTGTCCTGAACTGAACACTGTCCTGAACACTGAAATAGAATCATGCTGCCAGTCCCATGACCTACTGTAGAACTGATCTAGTTAGACTACTACTGTAGACACCACAGAGCTGTGTAGAACTAATCTAGTTAGACTACTACTGTAGACACCACAGAGCTGTGTAGAACTGATCTAGTTAGACTACTACTGTAGACACCACAGAGCTGTGTAGAACTGATCTAGTTAGACTACTACTGTAGACACCACAGAGCTGTGTAGAACTGATCTAGTTAGACTACTACTGTAGACACCACAGAGCTGTGTAGAACTGATCTAGTTAGACTACTACTGTAGACACCACAGAGCTGTGTAGAACTGATCTAGTTAGACTACTACTGTAGACACCACAGAGCTGTGTAGAACTGATCTAGTTAGACTACTACTGTAGACACCACAGAGCTGTGTAGAACTGATCTAGTTAGACTACTACTGTAGACACCACAGAGCTGTGTAGAACTGATCTAGTTAGACTACTACTGTAGACACCACAGAGCTGTGTAGAACTGATCTAGTTAGACTACTACTGTAGACACCACAGAGCTGTGTAGAACTGATCTAGTTAGACTACTACTGTAGACACCACAGAGCTGTGTAGAACTAATCTAGTTAGACTACTACTGTAGACACCACAGAGCTGTGTAGAACTAATCTAGTTAGACTACTACTGTAGACACCACAGAGCTGTGTAGAACTGATCTAGTTAGACTACTACTGTAGACACCACAGAGCTGTGTAGAACTAATCTAGTTAGACTACTACTGTAGACACCACAGAGCTGTGTAGAACTAATCTAGTTAGACTACTACTGTAGACACCACAGAGCTGTGTAGAACTGATCTAGTTAGACTACTACTGTAGACACCACAGAGCTGTGTAGAACTAATCTAGTTAGACTACTACTGTAGACACCACAGAGCTGTGTAGAACTGATCTAGTTAGACTACTACTGTAGACACCACAGAGCTGTGTAGAACTGATCTAGTTAGACTACTACTGTAGACACCACAGAGCTGTGTAGAACTAATCTAGTTAGACTACTACTGTAGACACCACAGAGCTGTGTAGAACTAATCTAGTTAGACTACTACTGTAGACACCACAGAGCTGTGTGAGAACTGATCTAGTTAGACTACTACTGTAGACACCACAGAGCTGTGTAGAACTAATCTAGTTAGACTACTACTGTAGACACCACAGAGCTGTGTAGAACTGATCTAGTTAGACTACTACTGTAGACACCACAGAGCTGTGTAGGACTGATCTAGTTAGACTACTACTGTAGACACCACAGAGCTGTGTAGAACTGATCTAGTTAGACTACTACTGTAGACACCACAGAGCTGTGTAGAACTGATCTAGTTAGACTACTACTGTAGACACCACAGAGCTGTGTAGAACTGATATAGTTAGACTACTACTGTAGACACCACAGAGCTGTGTAGAACTGATCTAGTTAGACTACTACTGTAGACACCACAGAGCTGTGTAGAACTGATCTAGTTAGACTACTACTGTAGACACCACAGAGCTGTGTAGAACTGATCTAGTTAGACTACTACTGTAGACACCACAGAGCTGTGTAGAACTGATCTAGTTAGACTACTACTGTAGACACCACAGAGCTGTGTAGAACTAATCTAGTTAGACTACTACTGTAGACACCACAGAGCTGTGTAGAACTAATCTAGTTAGACTACTACTGTAGACACCACAGAGCTGTGTAGAACTGATCTAGTTAGACTACTACTGTAGACACCACAGAGCTGTGTAGAACTGATCTAGTTAGACTACTACTGTAGACACCACAGAGCTGTGTAGGAACTGATCTAGTTAGACTACTACTGTAGACACCACAGAGCTGTGTAGAACTGATCTAGTTAGACTACTACTGTAGACACCACAGAGCTGTGTAGAACTGATCTAGTTAGACTACTACTGTAGACACCACAGAGCTGTGTAGAACTGGATCTAGTTAGACTACTACTGTAGACACCACAGAGCTGTGTAGAACTGATCTAGTTAGACTACTACTGTAGACACCACAGAGCTGTGTAGAACTAATCTAGTTAGACTACTACTGTAGACACCACAGAGCTGTGTAGAACTGATCTAGTTAGACTACTACTGTAGACACCACAGAGCTGTGTAGAACTGATCTAGTTAGACTACTACTGTAGACACCACAGAGCTGTGTAGAACTGATCTAGTTAGACTACTACTGTAGACACCACAGAGCTGTGTAGAACTGATCTAGTTAGACTACTACTGTAGACACCACAGAGCTGTGTAGAACTGATCTAGTTAGACTACTACTGTAGACACCACAGAGCTGTGTAGAACTGATCTAGTTAGACTACTACTGTAGACACCACAGAGCTGTGTAGAACTGATCTAGTTAGACTACTACTGTAGACACCACAGAGCTGTGTAGAACTGATCTGGTTAGCCCACAGACCTGCTGGTACCAGTGATAGCTAATGTCGAACTGATCTAGTTAGCCCACAGACCTGCTGGTACCAGTGATAGCTAATGTCGAACTGATCTAGTTAGCCCACAGACCTGCTGGTACCAGTGATAGCTAATGTAGAACTGATCTAGTTAGCCCACAGACCTGCTGGTACCAGTGATAGCTAATGTAGAACTGATCTAGTTAGCCCACAGACCTGCTGGTACCAGTGATAGCTAATGTAGAACTGATCTAGTTAGCCCACAGACCTGCTGGTACCAGTGATAACTAATGTAGAACTGATCTAGTTAGCCCACAGACCTGCTGGTACCAGTGATAACTAATGTAGAACTGATCTAGTTAGCCCACAGACCTTAGCTAACTCTGGATAAGAGCGTCTGATGGATGACTACACGATAAATGTAGTCTACAGCAGTGGAGGCTGCTGAGGGGAGGACGGCTCATCATAATGGCTGGAACGGAGCAGATGGAATGGCATCAAACCATGTTGTTTGACCTATTATATACACCATTCCACTCAATCCGCTCCAGCCATTACCACGAGCCCATCCTCCCCTATTAAGGTGACACCAACCTCCTGTGGACTACAGCGTGAGCTCCTACTGAACTTACCTCATCCTGGGCTGCCATCTTGGGGTGACCTTTCTTCATCATACGAGTTAAATGGTTACAGAGAGCCACAACTCTGAAAGAAAGCTGTAGGGGGGAGAGTTCAGAGAGATGAGAGGCTGCATCTATACAAACCAAACCAGGCCTGAGGCAGACACACACTTATGATTAGGAGAGCAACGAAGTCCTTAAATGAATTCCCCAAAAGGTTCTTTCGATACACTCCCATTGCCGTTGTAAGGTCCGTCTGTTTCACCTTCCATCTGCGTCTGGTGTATTGTCTCCTGAAGTTCTCCAGGTTGACTACAGACTGTCTCTTGACCAGGGCCTGTCTGGAGTCCAATGGCTGCAGGGGGACAACACACACAGTTAGACAGGGATCTATACCCAGGTCATCTATGGTAAGCCACAGTGTTGTGTTCGAGACCACCTAAAGCGAGACCGAGACCGGAAAAATGCGAGTCCAATTCAAGACCATGATTGTAATTTAGTCAAATCACCACCATAATAAGAGTTCAAAATGTCCAGTATTTTTTGTGTTCATATTTCACAACAACAAAGTGAAAAACAAGAAGAGTGAAAAACAAGAAGAGTGAAAAACAAGAAGTGAAAAAATGCATGCTGATTGAAAAAAATTGCCATTCTACAAATAATTGCTAAGCCAAACACAGTGGGGGAGAATGGGCCTTCTACGCCTTCAGAGAAGGGCTAAGGATTTATAAAATAATGATTATAATAATATTATAATAATGATAATATTTTCAATTATGTTCTGATTTAATCTCTTCCGTTTTTGTTGGAAAGGAAAGGGTTAACACTGAAGAGAAAAAAAGATCCAATCAGGATTTTTCATCGCTGATCTCTGGGGAGATAAATCTAGCTAAGTCAGACATTTGGCTAGGCCAACAGAAGCTAGTTAAAGGCATCTGACATTCAACTGTATTAGGGCAACATTTTGGAGTAACAGTGGAATCAACCAATCACATTTTGACTTAATGAGTGGGACCGTTTTTACATTTACATTACATTTTAGTCATTTAGCAGACGCTCTTATCCAGAGCAACTTACAGGAGCAATTAGGGTTAAGTGCCTTGCTCAAGGGCACATTTACGTCATTTAGCAGACGCTCTTATCCAGAGCGACTACAAATTGGTGCATTCACCCTATAGCCAGTGGGATAACCACTTTACAATTATATATATATATATATTTTTTTTTTTTTTTTTGGGGGGGGGGTTGGAAGGATTACTTTATCCTATCCCAGGTGTTCCTTAAATAGGTTTTTTTATACATACATTTACAAAAATGTATGGAATTTTCTACCTTTTTGAAGGCCAACAGAAAGCAGTAGTTTTCCCGCGGTCTAGCTAGCTAGCTTTGGTTGTCGGCTAGTTTGCAGCGGCTGCAGCAGGTGTTATCAAAGAGGACGTTGTTGTTAATTTGTCAGCTTCTCCCTTTACAAGAATAACTTTTAACAAGAAGTTACGTTTCAAATGATCATCATCTGGTGAGTGGTCCAGGACCGGAGTCTACACAAACCGGTGCACTACAGCCAATCAGAGCTACAGTAGGCCTTTATACAAACAAGCCATTTGCCACAGGAGCCTGCCATCATTCACTTTGAACTGGACTGTGTGTTTACAGGCAGTAGCAACAGCGCGACTTTAGATCATTAGAACGCGTTCATCAAAAGCCACAAAATACACCTGAATGGATTTCTGCAAATATGTAAACATCACGGGAGTCCTCTTACATTTGGGAGCGGTTTGTTGTGACCAAGTGTTGGTGCTAAACTGTGTGTTATTGTTATTGGATGCTATCATGCTAGTTAGCTATGGTGTCATAGTTAGCTAGCTGAATAAAGTGGGTTGAGTCTATTCCTTTAAACATTGAACCGCTGTGGTTCACAACAATTCTGATTTCTAAAGGTGGAAGTTGGGAGAGTTTTTGTTCGGGTGGTTCAGTGAAACAATTTTAGTTTCTGAGGTAGAAGTTTTTGGTGAGGGAGGCCCTGCTCTCTCCTCTCCCAGATGCTTAGCTCATTTCATTCCGATCTCCTCTGCATTTTTGTAGCCATTTGCCACAGCCTGTCAACTATGCCTCTGCCTATCCCTGTTCTCTCCTCTCTGCACAGGCTACACAAACGCACCACACCGCGTGGCTGCTGCCTCTCTAACCTGGTGGTCCCTGCACGCACCCCACACCTGGAGTTCCAGGTCTCAGGCAGCCTCTGGAACTGCCGTTCTGCTGCCAACAAAGCTGACTTCATCCCAGCCTATGCCAACCTCCAGTCCCTCGACTTCCTGGCGCTGACGGAAACATGGATTACCACTGAAAACACTGCTACTCCTACTGCTCTCTCCTCGTCTGACCATGTGTTCTCGCATACCCCGAGAGCATCTGGTCAGAGGGGTGGTGGTACAGGAATCCTCATCTCTCCCAAGTGGACATTCTCAATTGTTCCCCTAACCCATCTGTCTATCTCCTCATTTGAATTCCATGCTGTCACAGTCACTAGCCCATTTAAGCTTAATATCCTTGTCATCTATCGCCCTCCAGGTTCCCTTGGAGAGTTCATCAATGAGCTTGACGCCTTGATAAGTTCCTTTCCTGAGGATGGCTCACCCCTCACAGTTTTGGGGATTTCAACCTCCCTATGTCCACATTTGACTCATTTCTCTCTGCCTCCTTCTTTCCACTCCTCTCCTCTTTTGACCTCACCCTCTCACTGTCCCCCCTACTCACAAGGCAGGCAATACGCTTGACCTCATCTTCACTAGATGCTGCTCCTCTACTAATCTCACTGCAACTCCCCTCCATGTCTCCGACCACTACTTTGTTTCCTTTTCTCTCTCGCTCTCCTCCCACACTACTCACTCTGCCCCTACACAGATGGTAATGCGCCGCCGCAACCTTCGCTCTCTCTCTCCCACTACTCTCTCCTCTTCCATCCTATCATCTCTTCCCTCTGCTCAATCCTTCTCCCTCCAATCTCCTGATTCTGCCTCCTCAACCCTCCTCTCCTCCCTTTCTGCATCCTTTGACTCTCTGTGTCCCCTATCCTCCCGGCCGGCTCGGTCCTCCCCTCCAGCTCCGTGGCTTGATGACTCATTGCGAGCTCACAGAACAGCGCTCCGGGCAGCGGAGCGAAATGGAAGAAAACTAAACTCCCTGCCGACCTGGCATCTTTTCACTCCCTCCTCTCTACATTTTCTTCATCTGTTTCTGCTGCTAAGGCCACCTTCTACCACTCTAAATTCCAAGCATCTGCCTCTAACCCTAGGAAGCTCTTTGCCACATTTTCCTCCCTCCTGAATCCCCCCTCCTCTCTCTCTGTGGATGACTTCGTCAACCACTTTGAAAAGAAGGTTGACGACATCCGATCCTCGTTTGTTAAGTCTAATGACACTGCTGGTCCTGCTCACACTGCCCTACCCTATGCTTTGACTTCTTTCTCCCCTTCTCTCCAGATAAAATCCTGCGACTTGTGACTGCAGGCCGCCCAACAACCTGCCCGCTTGACCCCATCCCCTCCTCTCTTCTCCAGACCATCTCCGGTGACCTTCTCCCCTACCTCACCTCGCTGATCAACTCATCCTTGACCGCTGGCCATGTCCCTTCCGTCTTCAAGAGAGCGAGAGTTGCTCCCCTTCTCAAAAAACCCCCCCCCTCAACAACCACTTTACAATTTTTTTTGGGGGGGGGTAGAAGGATTACTTTATCCTATCCCAGGTATTCCTTAAGAGGTGGGGTTTCAAATGTCTCCGGAAGGTGGTGAGTGACCCCCCCACAGCGGAGTCACTCACCACCTTCCGGAGACATTTGAAACCCCACCTCTTTAAGGAATACCTGGGATAGGATAAAGTAATCCTTCTACCCCCCCCCAAAAAAAATTGTAAAGTGGTTATCCCACTGGCTATAGGGTGAATGCATCAATTTGTGAGTCGCTCTGGACTAGAGCGTCTGCTAAATGACGTAAATGTGCCCTTGAGCAAGGCACTTAACCCTAATTGCTCCTGTAAGTCGCTCTGGATAAGAGCGTCTGCTAAATGACTTAAATGTAAATGTAAATGGAACTTCACAGTCCTATTGATCAGACAACCATGACAAGGTAGGCTCTCTCTCTCTCTCTCTGTTATGCACATCAACAACAACAAGATCAACAACTAATGCTAGCCAGAGCAAGATGAGCTAAAATCTAACGAAGGAACATTAGATAAACCCTCTCAAACCTTTCCAGCTAGTAGGCCGTCAAAATTGCACTGATAAACGATGGGGAATTGTAGCCTCCTCGTCCTTCTGCAGCTTGCCTGCCAATGCATGCTGGTCCCAACTAAGCACCCAAAGCTAACTGGCTAGAGTTGGCTAGCTTGCTAGCTATCTACTTCCAGACACAAATGAGAGAACAGCTCACTCTGACCATTTTACTCGACCTAGCAGAGCTGGTTAGGCGGTTTACATGTTATCTAGAGCGTTCTTGACTAACTATTACTTTTTTTGCCAACGTTTACTGACACCGGTCATATTCAACGGGTGTTGCGCGTTCCTAAATGAATCAGTTGTTCTGCGCTCTGGTACACTCAGACGAGAGTGCTCTGAAATTGGAGTAGAAAGCCAGAGTGAATTTGTGAATGCAAGAGATATGCTAACTGGATAACAGTCGTTCAAGTTCTTGCTAGCTAACCAAATTACACCTGCATCTCTAGCTGTGTTTAGCCACCGAAAAATGTTCCCAAACGGACCGCCCAGCGAAGGAAAGGCACACTGTGTGAAAAATCCTATGTTTTTTAAAATGAGTTTTACTATAGCCAGCCAGGTAGCCAGGTGGGTGGGTGGTACCAACAACACTCCAAACTGCATTCAGATCAGAAGGGATGTGAGTCAGTGAGTTCCTCCCCCTCTTCTTCCTTTATTCACAGCTCACTGAGCTACAGTCTAAAGAGAGAGACCTGTTCCATTTTCACGGTGTGTCATCTCTCCAAAAAGGACAAGGTCTCCACAGCAACACTCTCACATCACAGCCAGCCAGGTAACCAGGTGGGTGGGTGGTCTCCACAGCAACACTCTCACATCACAGCCAGCCAGGTAACCAGGTGGGTGGGTGGTCTCCACAGCAACAATCTCACATGCAGGTTATCAACCAGTAACAGAGCTCACAGTGGAATCATCCTCATGTGTCAAGATACAAGCTTTCCAAAACGTTAGTGAAGTCCTGTTCCATCTTGATGTGGACCTGTGATTAGGCTGCCAGGTGGTGCTATAGATGGAAACCATGTGGGCCAACAGACGACTGTCCAAGAGTTTACACTCTTAGAAAAAAGGGGACCGGACCAAAAGGTTTCTCCGGCTGTCCCCATGTGAAAACCCTTTTGAGTTCCAGGTAGAACCCTCTGTGGAAAAGGTTCTACATGAAACCCGAAAGGGTTCTTGAAAGGGTTCTTCCATGGGGACAGCCAAAGAACCCTTTTGGGTTCTAGATATAAAAAAAAAAATTCTAAGAGTTGCACTGGTCAGATGTGATTTCCTCCTGAGACATGGTGCTCTTAACATCAATGACAGTATATCTGTAACATGTGCTGTTTCTACTCTTAACATCAACTGCATTAGATCGGTAACGTGCCGTTTCAACTCTTAACATCAATGACAGTAGATCGGTAACGTGCCGTTTCAACTCTTACATTTACATTTTAGTCATTTAGCAGACGCTCTTATCCAGAGCGACTTACAGTTAGTGAGTGCATACATTATTTTTTTTAATACTGGCCCCCCGTGGGAATCAAACCCAGAACCCTGGCGTTGCAAACGCCATACTCTACCAACTGAGCTACATCCCTGCCGGCCATCATCGGGTGCTGTATGTGTCTTGGAGGGCGGGTAGTTTGCCCCCGATAATGCATTCGGCAGACCGCACCAACCTCTGGAGAGCCCTGCGGTTGTGGGTGATGCAGTTGCTGTACCAG